>NW_027496147.1:0-101950 GCF_021521415.1 Bidens hawaiensis
GGCAAAATAACATGAAATCATCATCGTTGTCATCAAAATTTTTGTTAGTGTTTTGGGAGACGGCGGAGATAACAAAATCTCTTACTCGTCATGCAATTCAAAATAAGGTGACAATGAGTGAGTATTTTCAAGTTTCCAGTTTTAGTATTATAGTTGTCAATGATCTTTTCAACATTTTCAAGACTCGAGGGAAGCCTGAGTCATTTTTGAAGACGTGTGGAGGGAGGGGGGGGGGGAGACCTACATCATGCAACAGTACGTACCCGGAGGAATCGGAATACAACTTCCTAACCACGATCCAATAAACCGTTTAATCCCTAAGTTCAACCTACAACACATGTTTGTTGTTAATTTTAGCCGTTCATGCTTCTCCCTTTCAGCTTGTTTAGAGCCAATAGGCTTCTCAGGTAATGGATTCTAGCTCTCTTTTGAATCAAGCTCATATGAACAAATCGTTCTACGAACGTTATATCTGTAACATTTTGGTTGTTCAATTAGGAAAACATAATTGGAAAATGAACGGAAGGCAAGAAAGACTTGTAACAACGAATGAATGAAATGGATAATGCGTGTATGAAAAAAGAAGAGAGGATAAAAATTCTTTTAAGAGTATAAGAAAATTTGAATCTCCTGGAAATTAATATTTTGATTTTGCAATATTGTGTACCTTCTTAAGACTAGTTCTATATCGTTAACCTTTTAATTTAAAAACATCAAGAAGGTCCGCACTATCTCGGAAATAGCAGGTCCTATTGTTACAGTTTGGTCAGGAAATTTTTTGTTCAAAACCCATTTCTCTGGTTCAGTCTTCACAGTTTGTTTTGGAATTTTGCTTGGTTTTGAGCTCTCGGTTGCAAAGCAGTGCCGATTAACATAAATTATTGCTATGCCAGTGCAAGTTGGAACTCCTACTGCACCGTGTGCTGTGGACGGATGAGCATTAAAGTCACCAATCGCTTCTCGTCCAAGAATAATGTCATGTTTTGATGTTGCTGGCAGAACCAAAAACTCGACTTCCTCAGTCCTAGAGTGAATTTCGTCACTTAAGGTGACTGGGAATGAAATTACACCCCGCGGATGCATTATTTCCCCTCCGAACCCCGATACTGGAGCGTGGATGGGTTTTAATCTTTCCTTATCTTCTTCGTCAAGCTGTTCAAAATATTGTTCATACATAATGTCGGAAGTACTACCGGTGTCGAAGAAGACGTATTGGGAATGGTAATGTCCGAATTGGGCAGTGATGATCAAGGGGTTTTTGTTATTCGGGCCCCCTTGATACGAGGAAAGATCACTGGCTCATTCTTCCAGTCCTCATCATCAGACTCCTTCCTCTTTTTCCTTGTATCGTACCCGCCTTGTATCATATGGACGTTTAAATCGCTGAATTGCTTTTTACTCGGGCCTTGGATATCCCGTGCGGGAGCTTTACCATTGTCAGGTTTTCCATCTTTTACCAAGTGTCCAAGTTTTCCGGACTTTACAGCTGCTTCAATTTCATTTTTTAATGTTCTGCATTCATTCGTATTATGACCAATGTCATCATGATACGAACAACGCTTTTTCGGGTCAAGGAATGATCTTCTTATCAGTGGCTGTGGTTTTTTAAAATTCACATTCTCCGTGGTAAGAATTTCGGTCGGAGTCTTTGAAAGAGGAGTCCAATTATTGGGACCCTCGGTTCGAGGGTCCCACTTTGTTTTTGTTGCCTATGAGGGATCGTGCATCAAATGGTTTTGATGCTTCCGCACTTGGCTGAAGCGTTGACCAGATAGGGCCTTTCGCCTGTCTATTAGGTCTTGGAGTTTGAAACTCGACTTTGAATTTTTTCTTCGGGTTACCATTTCTTAATGTTTTCTCAGTGTTAGCATACACCTTTGCCGCAGTCATGAGATCGTCCCACTCTTTTGTCATTCCATCTCTGCCAGTAAGTGTGCGGACGGCGCCCCGAAGCATGTCTTTATTAATTCCACTGATGTTCAGGCTCTCATCGTTGAACCTGGTGATAAAATCTTCTATAGACTCGTTATCGCGACGAACGACATCTAAAATTTCTGATTGGTCTCGAGTATGTTTCTTCTGCTGACTGAACTGCTGAGGAAATTTTTCTCACCAAATCGTCCCAGCTGGAAATTTCACCATCAGACAACTTTTCAAACCACTCTCTTGCCGCCCCTGTTAGTGTCAATGCGAACATGTGACACCAATAGGGAAGCGTCCAACCACTAACACCACCTACCGCCACAAAAATCTGGAGATGATCGCTTGGATTAGTCATACCATTGTATTTACCTACCGATGTAGGTATTTTAGCGTTAACAGGAAAGGGTGCTGTGGCAATGCTCGCTATAAATTTTGATTTTTCGGCAAAAGCCGCGGGGTGATATGGTTTGGTAAAGTCTCGTTCAGCATTGCTATGGTACTCGGTATGGCGGACGGTGTCATGCGGACGACTACTTCTCACCTGGGAGCTCATCCTACTATCCCCGGTATACATACTGTAATCTCCCGGGTGGTAAGATGAATCGTAACTATCAAACTCGTCCAAATAAGATGGTATCCGCATGTCTATGCGAGGACGAGGGTGTAGCCTTGGTAACTCGCCAAACTCCGGCTCCGCCTGTTGGCTGTAACGAATCTGACTTCCTCGCACTATTGGTGGAGGGGAAGGAGATCCTCTAGGGGATTCCTCATAATCCAAAGTGCGAGCGTGAAGTCTTTCATTACGTTTTCTTCGCTCGTATTCAGCCACCAAATTTTGTTGTTGCATGCGGAGCCACTCTTCAGGAGTTAATGCTTCTCTGGATCTAGAATTACGTTGGTGAGATCTCGCGATGTCAGAATCACCTGAATCATTTTCCAGATCCAATTCTGGCCGTTTCCGGCGAGTCTCATCCGTAATTCGTTTTTGACCCAAATTAGAACCTTCCGGTGCCAAGGCACGTCCCATGTTTGTGGGGGTGGGATCAGTTGATGCTGTAACATTTTCTAGGGAAAAACCCCCAGGTGTTACCTCAGTGATTCGTGACCCCGGAGCAGTGACACGTTCAAGAGCACGGCCACCCGGAGTCGTGATACGTGAAAAAACACTAAGACCCGGAGGTGCTTCTGTGTTTGTTACACGTGAATCGGGTGCAGCAGTTCCCATCGGCCCTTCAGGAAGTTTACTCATATCAAACGAACCAAAAACCGACAGAGACAAAATTATGCAGTTCTAACACCAACACGGATGGATAGCGCCATTGAAGAAACACGGATCCACTCCCCGGGTATGGGTCCTGGATCCAATGAGTCCACAGGGTAAGATACGATAATTACTACCAATGATATGAGTGTGACTTCCCAAAGCCCAATGACCGGAACCTGCAAAACAGACACCATGAGTCTCGTTACAGGAAGGACAAGAGGGGGGGGGGTCTTCTTGTAACCACCATCCGGCGTGAGAATCACTAATGTTCGTAAATGGAGAAAGTACTGAAGTAAACAGACTAAGTGTAGTCAGAATGCAAGTGAGTGAATGCCTACCTCATACCGTTTGACAAGGTATTTATAGCCGAAGGATGTAGGAAGGTGATTGAGCCAGCTGTCCTCTTCTAGAAGATCTTTGATAACTGCCTGGACGTGTGTCCTCTTGTGATAGGTTGAGCTATACGTCCCATGTGCATGAGTATAACAACCTGGACACGCGTCGCCCAATGATAAGATGGATTGCACCTGGCCATGTGCACGGTTATAACAACTGGCCAGGTGTAATTTATTTATTGGCTGTTCAATCACGTATTCCCCAAGTAAGAATCATGAACCTTCTTCTAGAGAGTATTTGAGTGATGACAGCTGTCTCGCTGGCATTGCCATCCGGATGTTTAGGCGGACAGATATCCTGTCCTGCGGATGACTTTTGAGGATGCCAAGATGCTTCCGCGTGTGTTGTGAGGACGTTCCTCCTCATTCGTGATATGCGGGTGGTCCATGTGTTCCGCGGGTGGCTTACATGAGGCACCTTTGTGACCCGCGGGTGGTACTTAAGGGTATTTGGGTCTTTTTGGTACCCTACCTCTACATTATTGTATTTGTGGTTGATTTGGTAAAACTTGTTTTACATTATATTTAACTTTTTATGCACTTTGTAGCATAAAACATATGGGTTTTTTAAGAACATTTTTGGAATGTGCAGAAAAATATAAAAAAACGAAAGCTAAAATTAGATGCATTGAAAATGCATAAAAATTAATGATGTATTGGTTTTTATTAATCCCAGTTATCATGTTTTGGTCGTTTCGGTCTCAACTAATGAATTGGCTGATATCAATCTCCACCTTTTATCATATTTGTTCCCAACAGTCGGCAACTAACAGAATGCTAAACTCCTTAGTTGCAGCCGAGAAAAAAAAATTTTAGCTGGAAAACTCATATTTTTTTCGGAAAACTAATGGCGTTAGCATTCCGTTAGTCGCGGAGCGTTGGGACAAATATCATAAAATATGGGATCTTTATCAGCCAATTCGTTAGTTGAGACCGAAAGTGACCAAAAGGTGATACTTATGATTAATAAAACCAAAAATAAATAGATACATTAGAAAAGTTTAGAAAAATAAAAACAAAAATTGTTTAGATGCGTCGGAAATACGGAAATACGTAAGAAAATTTAAGAAAATAAAAAACAAAAATAATTAAATTGCATCATAAATGAGTAAGAAAAGAAAATCATTAAATAATAAGAAACGAAAACTTTCTTTTGAAATGTGTAAGAATGTATTATGCGTAGGAAATACATAAGAAAATAAAAATAAAGATTTTAACTACTTGTGTTGGAAATGTGTTGGAAACTTCCGGAGATATATTTTTGATTGTAATGTGTTAGAAATGTGTAAAAAATATATCTCACGAGACTTTTTTCCCACAAACCCGTTTTTATTGGAATGTGTTGTAGATGATGGTATCCTTCCCATGGAATATGGTGTAAGAAGTCGAGCAATTTTCCAGTAGTGCTAGCAACCCATTTGACCCGAGTGGTACATGGAAAGAGCTAAGTGAAACAACCTATGAAGTTGAATTGTTTAGTTAGATCATAGTGATAATATTAAGGAGTAGGTTGATGTTCCTTTTGATCTAGATGACTTTGATTTGAAGGCAAAACTCGAAAATATCGAAGAACGGGAGTTTGATACTTAGAATCATATCTTTTATTTTTGTTTAAATTTAAGTCTCATATTTTCCTTTCGTCTATCACATTCATTTTTAAAAAAAGCGAAGAAACAGGTGTATCGTGTCAGTACCATATGCGTGATGGTAATCCAATTGAATTTAGTTAGTTTTCGAGAGTTACAAGCATCTAAATTTTACGCTTTGTACTAAACATAACTACAAGTAATATGAAATAATGAAATATAGAAAGCAAATTATCAAAATAAACAAGTTTGACCAAATAATTTCTAAAATAGACATGCTTAATTTAGCTCACATTCATTAAATTATTAAGTTGTTGTCCTATAAACAACTGACTCGTAGACGCCTTAGCAAGCACTTTATGGGAACAGAATTTTGTGAAAAGTAAAATGGGACCTACTTTCAGCCTATAAAAATTCAACGCGTGTTAAAGACGGCTAAACTTATCATACATTTCTGGTTATTTAGCCGACATCCTTGACTCTTAGTCACCTTAGCCGGCTAGCCTGATGTGTCATTTGTTTATTGGACAAAAACTCAATGATTGGATGGACGTGGGCTAAATTAGATGATATACCTAAGGTTCGGTTAATGAAATCGGTTAATTGGGACCCAAACTTACCCACACCCGAACCCGAAGAACTGCAATCGAAGAACTCAGCGAGCCGGCTCATTTATTTACTCAAGCCCGAGACCCGACGTGGCCCAATCATAGCCCCACGCTTTTGCCCCCATGCAACATTTGTTTCATTTTACCATTTTATTGTTTTTATTTCTATGTTCCACGATCCATCGATATCATTGTTGGTTACCACCTATTTGATGGGCCATGCTTGAGTAGTTGAGCTAGTACCGTTGTGTTTATTTAC
Source organism: Bidens hawaiensis (assembly GCF_021521415.1). NCBI lineage: Eukaryota > Viridiplantae > Streptophyta > Magnoliopsida > Asterales > Asteraceae > Bidens > Bidens hawaiensis. Next base: position 6,036 of record NW_027496147.1, read on the forward strand.
TATATGTACTAGAATTTTAATTAATGAAGGCAATGGGTTTATGATGATGAAGTTTCTTTGGTTAATTTAATCTTAATGGATTTTGAGTTAAAGTTTATTTGTCTTTGCTAGCTTGATTTTTGCATCTTGAGTGGTGATCTTAGACACGATTTCTTAACCGGGGTGGTGACTCTTTATCCCCGGTTGGTTATCGTTGCCTGACAGTTTATTTCGGTGGTGTATATGTACCTGAAAACGAGCCGTTGATCTATCCGTTTTATTTATCCTTCCAATTCATACCTGTTACCAGTGACATTGCTATCATTAGACATGTCTATTTTAAAAAAAAACTAAGTACTTGTTTGTTTTGGTAATTTCCCCAATTAAGTTTCAGTGTTTTCGTTGGATGCATCATGCATGTATTGCAAAATAGTGATGGACTTGTCGCGGCTTAATTTGTGATATTTATCTCCAGTTGATTACAACCTTTTTATACAGACAAAACACTTGTCACTTGTCAGTGACACACTTGAAACTTTCTGTCACTAATATATGCAAGTTGCAAAAAAATACAATGTATGCCAGCTAACTGACGTTGCTACACGTAAACCGTTTTTCATGTGTATCAACTGACTTAATTATACATTAGAAATACCTTGTTAGAAGCATATTATATCATTGTTGTAGTGATAAAGTTGAGTCTGTTTTCCTTAATTGATAACTATGTTTTTGGCTTACAAGAATTAACAGCATCCTAGTGTATGTCTAACCAAGAGAACCCATACTATCTCATCCATTTTCTTTGGTTTAATCCATTTGAGGTTCGAGCCATGTGATTTCTTGTAATACAAGTAATTATCGTATATATCTTTCATAAGTTGAAACTGTGACATTCTTCATTTTCAAAACCCGACCTGTTTTAAACTTTTTTATACTTCGGATCCTTTAAAAGAATGTCCTTTTATGTTATAATTATGTCCCGGCCATACTTGTCGTGTTGTTTTAATATCTTTAACGATGTTTAATTCGTTTATTTTATGCTCGAAACCAACCCAAACCAAAGTACAATGACCTTTTTTGCCAAAAACCAAACTTTTCCCTAACATTTAATATGATTTTATTTAATTAATTATTTTATTTATTTTATTTTAAAAACTCACCAACCACATCGAATGCAAAAGTGGTTGTAAGATGGTTTAATGTCTAACCATCTATGCAAACTTGTCCCATTCTCCTTGCCTAAAAATACCAACATTTCTCAACATTTCTAAATGCTTATCTCTTCCTTTCTCTCTAATTTTTGGATTTGTGAAAGCAAATTAAGGTGTTCTTGCCTAAGTTGACTTTGAAAGTCAAACTAATCAATTGTTTGCTTTTTATATCCAATTTGAGTAATGTTTTGGGCTGTTATCTGTTTATATTAGTCTTATATAAATGTTTCATTGTTTCCCTTCTTCAACCTTGGTTGATTAAGGTATTTATGCTATCCTAAGGCACTTCTTTGCTTATTAAAGGCTAGTTTGACCCGATTTGGGATTTTTACTCGTTTAAAGTTTCTGATTTTTATTTGAATTTTTTTGTAGGTTATTTGACCATGAGGATTTGTGTAATAAGCTTGATAATATGTAATAACATCACACAATGAGTGGCATAATTGTTTTTCATCAAAAACCATTTCAAAACATCAAGAACATAGGTTCTAATGGTGTTTCAATTCATGAAAGAATTTGGTCATCAAATATTGGACCATAACTTAGTCATAAAAAACTGGAATGGTGCAAGACCAAAGCCTATTATAAACTTCATTAAGTTGTCGTTTCAATGGTTATTTAACTTCGTTTTAATTCATTCGTATGGCTTCACAATTACTTTTTTAGGTTTAGTACGCTAATCCGTACCAGTTGAGAAAACCGACTGTTTCAGCCTATCTCAAATCATAATTTGGAGAAAGTTTCTAAATAAAAGATGTTCATAACACCCTAATTAAGTAGACTGGAGATTTTTATAATTTTTATACATTTATTTATATTTTTAAGTATTATCCAAATCAAGAACAGATTATGTCCAAAACTGATTAAAATCTTTTTGTTTGTTTTCACACCTTATATGTGATATATTTTTGCTTAATCATTCTTGGCTAATGTTTTGTAGTTACTTTTTATGTTAAAGAAAGATTGGTACTGGACTTGGTCTCAAACCAAGCCCCGGATTAAAAAACCAAGCAACCTGCCTTAAACCGAATCACTCGCTTAAAAACACAAATTGTGTTTCAAGCGACCGATTATTGTATTTTCTTTCAAGTTTCTATTTTATTTTATTTTGTTGTTAGTTCTCATGTTTTGGATATGTGGCAACCAACCTCGGTTTCATACCTAGCCATGGACCGAACCAAAACCGAACTTTCGCTTAAACTCAGGATTTTACAAATAAAACCCCAATTTGAATTCAAGTTTAGTTTATTTTACTTTTATTTAATATTTACTTCTGGACACATTCCCAATCCTAAACTAACTTATTTCTCGAACTCACTTGTTAAAAACCGAACCTTCCGGTTCGCCCGCTTAAGGATCGGCTTGTCCATTTTATTACTCGCTTAATTTCCAAGTGAGTAATCAAACTCCCCCTTTTAACGCTTTTATACTTTTGGGGGTGGCATGCGTACTATATTCAAACTTATATGTTTTAAGACCTCAATACTAAATCCGAAATTCTACATTAGGTGTTTATACGAAATTTGCTCGACCTTTTGTTTATGCCTCAAATTGATTATGTGCACGAGTGTTTATTTTAATGTTGTTTTTGAGCCTCAATAAGTATGATCATACGCTCCCATAACTGTTTTAGCCTTGTGCTAATAGAATAGGGCCTCATTATCCGAGTATTTTGGTTGTTACCAAATAGAAAGGATCCTCAGTTATTTACTTTACATTTGCAATGGTTGTTGTTTTATTCTATTCACACATATGAATTGTGATTTTGCCTCATTATATATATATATATATATATATATATATATATATATATACAAAAACTAGTGTATTGCTCACCAACATTCGTGTTGATCAAATATATTTTTTTGCATGCTACAGGTTTACTTTTAGGATGCTTGTGAAGATTGAAGACTTATCACTTAGATTATATCTTTAGGATATTTTAATGAATTATGTAATGTTGTAATTATTTGTAATTAAATCTTTAATTGCCTTTGACTTCCTCATACAAATTTTCATAGAAATTATATTTTGATGAAAATCTTGTTATCTTTATTCCTCGTTTCACGAAATTGTTTATTTTAATCTCTCATGCCCATTTTCAAGACACAAATTATATAACCCTCATGGTACATAACCCTTAGAATAGTGCTTAATAAAATACCTAGTTGCAGCTCATGGATGTAGGTCGCCTTGACCAAACCACGTAAAAATACCTCGTCTCTCATATATATTGTTTTCGTTTGTGCGTGTGTGTTTGTGTTTCCACTGTGTACCATATCTGATTAATACCTAACAATACACACACACACACATATAGGTATTGGATCACTTTAGAAGTTTTTTTTACAGCGAGAAGTGAAGGTGTAACTCCATTAATCCCTAATTTCACTCCATTTCTTATGTGTAGGTGTGTTGTGTAGGTGCATATGTACGTGTGTAGGTGCGTATGTTTGTATATGTGTGTATGTTTTTTTGTATGTGTGTAGGTACGTAGGTTTCAATGTGGCTCGGTACATTTGTATGTGTTTAGGTAGGTTTGAATGTGTATTAAGATATATATATACAACCAACCTACATATATGTAGGTAACATCATAATCAAGGGAGTGAAAAATTAGGGATTAATGGAGTTACACTTCACTTCTCGCACTTCTCGCTGTAATATCACTTCTCGCAAGATCCATCCCCCTATATATATATATATATATATATATATATATATTATATTGTAACATCCCGTTTTCTAGTTTCGGTTAATAAATGAAAATACGAGTTATTATGAGTCGGGCTAGTGTTGGGTTAAATGGATATGGGTTATGGACTTGGGTTATGAGAGAAAGAGGAAAGGACCATGGGCTCAAGCCCATGATCCATAATTATATAAGTCATAAATACCCATTAATCATTCATTTCACACATATTCCATACACCACCAAAACACACATTTAGCTCTCTCTCATCTTGCTCTCTCTCTCTAGCCGAAATCACCAAGGAAAACCGATCCCGATCCAAGGTAACGATAATATGATATTGTATGAGCTCAAATCCGTTAGATATGGTCAAGAAACGACGAGCCGACACCGTTAAACAGCTTAAGTCACGAGATCTTGGTGGAATCGGGTATAAACCGAACCTAAGATGAGCTTAGGGATCACCCTAGCTCAGATCTGGATCGAACGGGGCGAAAAACGGTGAAAAACGAGTCAAAACTCGTTTTTCCGGCGAAACCACGTTTTTCCGGCGACTGCGCCGGAAAGTGATACGAGGTTAAGAGGAATGTCAGAGAATGTTCTGACATTCTCTGACCTAACCCTAATTCGTTAGCGGAGGTCTAACGAACTAGTTTTGATTCATGAACTGATTCGTCAAGGAAAGACTGACGAACTAGGTCCAGTTCGTTAAGTCCAATTCCTATGATGACCAGTTCGTTATAAGGTCTAATTCGTTATGAGGGCTGGTTCGTTATAAGGGTTCAATTCACTAAGAAGTTCAATTTGTTAAACAGACCAAACAAATAAGGTCCAGTTCGTTATAGGTCCAATTCGTTATAAGTACCAATTCGCTATAAAGGCCAATTCGTTATGAAGTAACGAATTAGTCAATTCGTTATGGAAGATAGAAGTAACGAATGAACCCCAATTCGTTAAAGAGCATATTAACAAACTAGACTTTGAAAGAATGACAAAATGGTCCCTGGACTTAGAAAAAGAATGATTTAATTACAAAGAAGCCCTGGACTTTTAAGTTAGCAAATTAATTAATGATTCGAAATCCTAATGGAAAATGTGTTAAGACAGTTAATGAAAATAAAATTTTTCCAAGCTGACCTGGAAAAATTTTATTTTCATTAACTGTCTTAACACATTTTCCATTAGGATTTCGAATCATTAATTAATTTGCTAACTTAAAAGTCCAAGGGCTTCTTTGTAATTAAATCATTCTTTTTCTAAGTCCAGGGACCATTTTGTCATTCTTTCAAAGTCTAGTTCGTTAATATGCTCTTTAACGAATTGGGGTTCATTTGTTACTTCCGTCTTCCATAACGAATTGGCTAATTCGTTACTTCATAACGAATTGACCTTTATAGCGAATTGGTCCTTATAACGAATTGGACCTATAACGAACTGGACCTTATTCGTTTGGTCTGTTTAACAAATTGAACTTCTGTAAGACCCCGTTACCGGTGCCCTACGTTGGACGTTAGATTTACTTGTAAACACAGTTCTAAATATCAGAGTTAATTAAAACTTTCGCGGAATAACATAAAACATCAACAGTCGTTACAAACATTCATACTTGTCTTTAAAACAAAGAAATAAACAAAGAAAAGGAAAAGAGAATGGATTTTATATTATGGTTGATTTGTTTCATTTTTTGTTTTGATATTATGTTTTGGTTGCGGTATTTAGGTTCTGGTTGTGGTATTACGGTTTTGGTACTATATATAATTGATTGTCGGTACCGTACCGTTACCGATACCTAGGTTAGTGCAGATATTTTAAAAAAGGAAAAACGAAGAGGTAACAAAGCGAGTACCGTACCCATACCATATAATCCGGGTACGGGTATGGGTACTAATATTTAATGATTTTAGGTACGGGTACGGTCCCCATCTCATCCCTAGTTTGAACCCGATTTCACTTATTGTCCTTAATCTTCAAAAATGATATGTTTTATCATTTACGTTTACAAATCTAACAACGCTTCTCATTTACGTTAGTTTTTCTCATTAAGTCAAGTCATGTGCATTGCACATGAGGGCAATTTATCATTTTACCCATTTAATTAAAAAACTTACTTAAAATAAATAAATAAATAAAATTAAAACTCTCTCTCTCTCTCTCTATATATATATATATATATATATATATATATATATATATATATAAGAAGTAGATTTTTTCTAAGAAGTGTAGAAAGTGTGTTTTCACCATTAGATCTAATAAAACACCCTGTACAATAAACACACCGCAACTAAAATAAAACACACCGCACAATAAACACACTTTTCATATCCACCATTAGATCAACAGATCTAACGCACCAGATTACTTCTTACACTTCTTTGACACACTCCACTTCTTATTATAACCCCACCCTATATATATATATATGTGTGTGTGTGTGTGTGTAAGACCCCGTTACCGGTGCCTCACTGTTGACGTTGGATTTACTCATAAACGCAGTTCTAAATATCAGAGTTAATTAAAACTTTCGCGGAATAATATAAAACATCAACCATTCGTTACAAATATCCATAATTTGTCTTTTAAAACATAACATAAATTATAACATTCAAAACATTATGACAATCTTCGGATGCCAGCCTCTTCAATCCTGCCATGTGTCCATCTCAAACCAGTTGTCTCAATCTGTTAACTTGCGTGCATACTAAAAGTCAGCTACGCTGAGTGAGTTCTAGTTAATCACATAACTTACTTTACATACTCATATACGTGCCCGAAGGTGCGCATTACATACATAACCTGTACTTCATTCGTCCATATACATTTATAGCTAACCTTACGTTATAAAGGGCATTTCACCCTACATACCTCGGATATTATTAGGGTCCGGTACCCTCCATCCTCGAATATTATTAGGGTCCGGTCTCCCTTCATCCTCGGATATTATTAGGGTCCGGTCTCCCTTCATCCTCGGATGTTATTAGGGTCCGGTACCCTCCATCATCGGATATTATTAGGGTCCGGTCACCCTTTCTTCCGTACCTTCATACCATACATTTCTATATACATAATTGTAAGTTTCATACATACATACATCATTCATTCTTCATATACAACAATTTTATCATCAAACCTTACTTGGCAGTACATGCAATATCCGAAGATCGTTCATGTACCGACAAGCAGTCAATCATACCTTTCACATAAAACATATATGGCATACACTTATCACTTAGGATAAGTGTATTAACTAACCACATCGAGTATGCATACAGCCCCGAAAACATAACAAGGAATGGGGCTAGAAACTCACCTGAACGCGATTACGTTCACCGTTTATGGTTATTCCTTTCTTGAGCTGTACACGACTAACTGTATAACAATTACACGTATCAATTAACTATCACTACCCATATCGCGTTTCTAGTCTAATTATAACCCTCAACGAACGGGGGTCAGGGGACAACGCCCCTGGAAGCGGAGTTCTAGGGCGGCAACCCCTAGCGGGGTCCAAGGGGCAGAGCCCCTGGCTGGGGTTAAGCTGCCAGGTCAGCTTGGAAAATTTTTATTCTTGTTAACTGTCTTAAAGCATTTTCCATTAGGATTTTAAGTTATTATTTTATTCACCTACTCATTCGTTACAGTGAATTAAGCCTGATTCGTTAGCCCGATTCGTGGTCTTAGTACTGGATTACTTTTACTTAGCATTTTAAACGAACTTATCATTAAGCGAACTTAACATTAAGCGAACTTATCAATGGCGAACTTGAATGTAGCGAAGTTATCCACAGGCGAACTTGCTGCATGCGAACTTAGCTGCAGCGAACTTGCTTAGCGAACTTGTTTGGCGAACTTAGTGTCCGGCGGACTTTAGCAGTCCATAAGACCGGGTGTAGTGGGGCGTTTTGCCCACCCAAAAAGCCCCAAAGCGCATGGAAACCCCGTCCCTCGGGGCACTTGGGTGGGTGGGGGGGGGGGGCGCTCCCCACACAGCGTTGGATGGGGGATGAGAAGAGGAATATGATTGGCTCATTCCATTACACCCATTTTAGCAAAAAAAAAACCTCTTTACTGACGTGACGCCACATGTCACACAATGCCTATAAAGAGACTCCATCCACTACACATGGTCTTAGTAATGCTTTTGTTGATCTCTAACTTTCCGCATCCTTTTTCATTGTCTTCACTTGCAGACTATCAATGACCAAGGATACTACTTTTACTCACGGACAACCGATGACTTCATAGTCGCAGAAGATCCTCTTATATATAGTGAAATTTTTTAAAATATCACATTTTTTACCTAAACATAAAGGAACAATAATTTCGTTATAAATTTATAAATATAGATATTTTCTAAAACAAATTAAATCATAAAAGTAAGTATTGTTTCAAACTTGGAGGCTCAGTTTTAGACTTTTAACTTTAGATCCCATCTAACCCATGTAAGCAATTTAAGTATTTTTAAATAAGATATGATCATAATCAAGTTTTAACATTATTTTAGTACAGTTAACTTAATTATTATCTTTCTGATTGTAAAGTCTACCAAATTTTAATTTTCTTTTATCTTAAACTAAATTGAATTTTAATAAAACCTAATTATTATTTAGTGACTTTTTATTTAGAATTAACTTCCACTAAAACTTTAATTTCAAAAGATAACTACTTTTAAGTCATGTTTCATAAAGATCATTTTATTTCAGTATTTACGATTCAAAAGGGGATAGCGGCGCAGCTTGTTGTTCGCTTACCCATTATCCAGATGTAGCTCGCTTTGTGTTATTAAAAGACGTGTTTGATTAGTGGTTAAAAAAAGTATTTACAAAAAACAAAAATAAAAATAAATTATATTTTAATACTAAAATAATATTATATCTTGGCGGTTTTTTTTAGCGGCACGTATGTTTGGTAGGTAACATATTCCAGCTATAGAATGAGTGGATGCTAATTGATAAATTCTCACACATGTCTTTTGGAATGCTAGAATTCAACACGAAATTTCCTGTCTTTTTCCTTCCTGCGTCTTCTTTCTTCATTTATTTAATTAATAATATCGTTATTGTTTCTGAACTTATCTCCTGGCATTCGGGAGCATAGCTTCATTTCATTCCCATTATATTCATTATTTCATTTTTATTTTTTTTCATTTGTTTTTGTAAGATGGCATTTCTAGATTTGTTTGTTGTAGCACTGATTCCGGTTCTGAAGACGCTTCTGATCACCGCCATCGGCTTGCTACTAGCAGTACCGCGTGTTAATATCTTGGGCGATGCCGCTCGCCACCATCTCAACAACGTAAGTCATACGTATGAAATATGAAGTTAACCTTAAAATCAGTTAACTAAATAATTACCTAAATATATATATGTTTGTTGAACAGGTTGTGTTCTATGTCTTCATTCCAGCACTTGTGGGCAGTAGCCTTGCTGATACTGTCACAGCCTCCTCCCTGATTTCTCTGTGAGTGCAACTGAATTTATAAGTTAATTAAATATTGTAATTACATAAGGCGCTAGGTGCTACCAGGCAGGCGTGATTTTTGCTACCATGGACTCATCAGTTAGTTTGATGATTAAATATTTAAATAATTACATGATTTATTGATAAACTGTAGATGGTTCATGCCGGTGAACATCCTTCTCACATTTATAATCGGATCAGGGCTTGGATGGGTGCTTGCTAAAATCACTAGAACCCCTGAACACTTGCACGGTTTTGTAATCGGTTCATGTGCTGCGGGTACCCTCTCTCTTAACTCTATTTTCAACTAATTGATTCGTTTCCCGCACCTTTGATAGGGTGTTACTAGGGTGTTTTTTAGAAGAGCTAAGAGCATGTACAACGGTGTCAATGTGGCAATGTTTGAATCCAGCTGGAACTAAGCAAACTACAGAATATTAAACTTTACCGATGTAGTATATGTTTTTGATTGAAAGTTGGAAACAAAGTTTGCAGTTACAAACAGGAAACAAACTCCACGTGGTCACTTAATGCATGACAGCTTTCCTGACTTCTTACTATATCCACAAATTTAAGGCACCAACCAACAAATATTGTATTTAATTAGTAGAAAACAATTTATGTATAAATTGAATTTGGCTCAATGGTCGATCACTCACTTTATTAGTGAGAGATAAAGGGTTCAAACCTCACTACCATCAATTTATATGAGAGATATGAGGGATGACATTGACTTGCCAGGGTTCGAGTCCTGATCTCACCCGGTTTTACCGGCTCCTCGCTGTCGTGCCGTTTAGCGGGCGTGGGGGTCGGGTTTTATCCGGTGAATCCCTCAACAGGTGGACCGCTAGGGGCTCCGTCCGGACTAGTGGCCGGCTCGGGCTACCTTAGCCAATGGGGCCACGTACGGAATACCCGGCATTACTTAGTTGGCCGTTCAAAAAAAAGAAAACAATTTATGTAAATAACCATTTCTATAATGCTTGTCTCCATTTATTTTATTACAAAAATAATTTGTTTATAAACGAAGTACATAATTCTAGAAAAATACATAGTAATGGAAAGTTTAAAAAACTGTTTGGGTTATTCATTAAAAATATAAGAATATTATTTGTTTTATAATTCCATTCGATACATACGAAATATTTAAAAAAATATTATAAAGTAATTTGATTTATGTTAAATAATTATGAAAGTAGGTGATGATGTGGATAGTTTGGTGGAGGTTTGTTGTTGTGAAGAAAGTGTGGGTTTTTGTGAAAAGTTTGATATCTGATGTGGTGTTGATGTGGCAGTTTGTGAAAGTTTGTTATTGTGGATGCTCTAAAGAGAGGGCGTGATCTGGACGAATGTTTTTGAGAGTTGTGGTTTTTTCGGGTCGGGGTGTGACTTTGATACTGACTGATGTAGGACGGAATTGTCACGCATCATGCGAAACACAAAAGAAAAAATAAATAGTCAAAGAAATATCACTCAGTGAAAATAAATATGTGGTGCATATTCAATAAGAATTAAATTGACAACTAAGAAATTAAATGCAACAATTAAGAAATTAAAACAACTAGTAAATTGAATGAGTCACTGACAACTGACGATTTTATTTTTTTTCGAACGGTGACTTTCACAGTTAAGTTTTCTCACTGCGCGAGCATGTCGCGCCCCACCACCCACTCAGGCCAACTATGTTGACATGATCGGGATCCACGCTGGTATCCGAGTTTGGCTTGGGGTTCCCGGTCTCACTCCCACCAGGCCAACTATGTTGACACGATTTTATTAAAACAAAATTTCAAAAAATCTTCATTAATTTTAAATTTGTTATCGTGTTTTTTTCTCAAATCTATCACACTCCCACCAAGCCGGGTCAAGGGTAAAGGATAGTTAGCTAGGGTGACCGACCATGTGTTTTTTTTTTTTTGCGCGATAGTATAAATTTATATGTTTTTGTCCGAAATTTTTTTTATGCAGTGTAAATTTACCAATTTCCATCTGAAAATTTGAGCCTGCCCGCTCCATTTATGGAAATTTTTTATTTTCGTCCGCCCCATTGACGTTTTCGTCCAAGCTTCGACACTGAATCGGTTCATTTGTCCCTAGTTATTAATGATTGTTGTTCTTGCAGGAAACCTTGGAAACCTGCTTCTGATCATCGTTCCTGCAGTTTGTGAAGAGTAACAGCCCATTTGGAGACAAATTAACTTGCTCGGCTAATGGGGAAGGTTTAGTTTCACTATCTTTGGCGGTAAATGTCTTAAAACCAATTTGTACTCACTTTAATTCCGTGTTCAATCTGTTCTGAATTTGGTGCAAATAACTTACTTTCATGAGCTTTCGGCTTCCAGCTTGGTGCGGTTTATATTTGGACGTATGTTTACAACATCATACGGACATATGGGAACTTGAGTGGCAAAGACCTCGCAAAAACATCGACTATTAGCATTGATTGTTCGGGTAAAACTTTGGATATGTTCTCCGAGAATTATACTGAAGCGTTGCTACATTCTCGACGCTCAAGTTTTGAAGATTGTGAAGCTCCTGATGATGAATCTTCCGAAGTGGAGGAACATAATATAGTACCCGAAGATGACGAAGAGCAAAAGGTATTAACTTCTTTTTTTAATTGAAAACATCAAGATTCTATGTTCCTACATGATATTAGTCGTGATTAAAACAATGAATTTAAGCAGGTGACTGTGTTTACGAAGATTAAAGGATATTTAGAGGCTTTTTCTGATAAGATCAACCTTAAAATGTGGTTAACACCTACTACCATTGCCACGGTATGATGTTGTAACTTTTTCTCTAGATGCAGGATTTGTTTTCATATACCGACTTTTTGCAATCAGATCGTTGGGCTTCTGATAGGAGTCATCTCTCCGATTAGAAAGCTAATGGTCGGTGATAATGCTCCTCTTCGTGTCATCGATAGTTCCGCAAGTCTCCTTGGGTATACATATCACTTATCTTTTTCAGATTTAATATTATGTCAAGAACAAAAGAATCATATAATACACTTGTGCACAATGCTTTGTAGATTTTGTGTGAGAGGGTAAGTAAGCTTTTTATAGAACAACTAACTTCCAAACAATATAAATCTAATCTACACCAATGTTCATAACGAGACTATAATCCTTGATCACTCGGGAGTGAGTGGGAATGTCATATACCTAAAAGTAGTGTACACGTGTATAATATTGTTTTCATAATTCTCGACATAACATTGAATCTAAATATAGGACACTCCTGTACATCGTTAGGTCCAAATTTAACAACAATTTGCGGTTTTTGTTTATTTAATTTTTCTGGTATTTGATCAAATCAACGGTGAGGCAACAGTTCCAGCCATGACATTGATAGTGGGGGCTAATCTTTATAGGGGTATGTTTACTCATGGTGCCATTTTCTTTTGTTTCATAACCCCTAGGACATGTACACTCTTAGTCAGTTTCATTTGCAATTAGGTATGAAGAAATCGAGCGTAGGTGTGTGGCTGATGACAGGAATTCTAGTGGTTCGTTATGTTGCTTTGCCAATCGTGGGCATTGGTGTCGTGAAAGCCGCACGCCATCTTGGATTCGTGGGATCTGATTCATTGTACATGTTTGTTCTTTTGATCCAATACTCTCTACCACCCGCGATGGCTATTGGTATGAATATATTTATACATCTTCGTGACAAGAAAAACAATCACATTATAGAAAATGGAAAATTTCACGTAATAGTAACCAAATTTCTCAAACGTAGTACTCGAATATTGTTTTTCTCCTATAATCACTCAACTTTTATCAGAAGTTTCAATTTTATAATAATTAAAAGAAATAAAAACTAGCTAGGCTAAATGGAACATATAGTATATTTAATTACTATCTAGTAATTTTAATTTAACGTAATTATTAAACTTTATTATTAAGTGATTTTTTTTCTTCACCATTACTCATAGTTCAACTTAATAAGAAAAAAACAATAAATAGGAAACATGATTCACATATATTCCATTTAGATTACTTAATATCTTTAAGTTCTAACATTAATAAAAAAAATCCATAAAACTGAAACACACTGTTAAATTTCAATAGTTTGAATGACTTAAGTCATGAAACAATTAGGAAATTAGTTACTAGTGTGTAAATTTCTTCTTTACAAAATGAAGAAATAATCCATAGCTAGCAATGGGCAGTAAGATGATGAAGGGGCTAGACACATCGGATATTATATCAAAATGGGCTTGGGTCATAACTTCTAAGTTCTAACTAGTCGGGTTGGGTTGACCCTATTTAAATTTTTAGATCTTCAGTAAATGACTAATGTGTCAAATATGATTTCTAAAGCGGCAATATTAATGTTTTGAAAAAACTGGCAGGTACAATAACGCAATTGTTTGAGGTGGGTGAAAGTGAGTGTTCTGTGATTATGCTTTGGACTTATGGCGTGGCTGCAATAGCTCTCACGCTGTGCTTTTCATGTGGCTTGTTTCTTGATGGCAGGAAGTCACAAGAGAAAGAACCTATTAAGTTTATTTACTATTATTGGTTTGCATATTTGTGTATCTTGTAAAACCATAAAGCTCTATGACTTATGATTATTATCTAGTCATGATGCTTAGCCTTTTGCCAGTCATGAAAAAAATGATGGAACCAACAGTCATTGTTGGATCAACACAACTTATCTTTTAAAACTCACCCGTATCTTGAAACCTTATTTAAAAAACATCCGATGAACAAAAAAAGGATACTTCTTTTTTTCACTTTTTTATTAAAGCTGTGATGGCATGAAATAAGAGGCTCCGACCAAACTAGGTGGAGCCAAAAAAAAAATATACATCAATAGGAGAGGTTTTTAATCCACTCATTCCAAACAAATCTATATGATTTCTACTAGTGTGCTATATAAATAAAGAATACTGAACAATATTCTCAAACATGTCTCCACGTCTAACTCTGTTTGGCTAAAAAACGATCTTGTTGCTGATCAAATTCCAAAGAGCCTACCAAGTTGTAAGGCGAACCATTTCAATGAACACTTTTTTGTTTCAAACTTGTCGTCTAGTAAGTAGTAACATCATCAAAGTCTTCGGATTCGTCACAACCAAAAGGTTTGTTTCTAGCCAGATATACACTAGCCTCTGAGTCTTCTCCGCAACGTGACAGAGACAAAGAACATGGTTACTAGTTTCCAGTTTGTGACAAACAAATTGGACACTAAATGGAAGGGATGTCAAGCCCTAAACGACTTAGGCTATTGCGTGCTGGTAATCTATCTAGAAGAACATGCCCAGGGGCGGACCCACATAGGTTCGATCGGGGTCCCGGGACACCGATGTTTTTTAAAAATTACTTAGAGACGGTATATTAAATTTTGTAAGGACCCCATAAAAATTAATACTTGGAACCCATACTATTAAGATTGAACTGGTACAGTGGAAAGTCCCTTGTTTTACTTGTGAGAGGTTGTAGGTTCAAGCCCCATCATACTCTTTTTTTGTTGTTTTTTTAATATCCTAGTCTTAGTTATTCAGTTAGGGTATTTGTGCTTTTTGTTAGTTTCTCTTATATAGTCATTATCACCATGCAACATATATAATGTTAACATGGATTTTGCATATTCTTTTATTATTTACCTTGTGTATGTATATTATAATTAATCATTTATTTGTGTTAGAGTTATTTTTTCATGTTTTGGTCAATTATGTAAGACCATATATATAGATTACGTTCATGTTTTTCGGGTATGAATTAAAAGTGTATGTTTTATCTAGTTTGTAATTTAGATTCTTTCTACTTACTCGTTTCCAATGACACCATAGTTCCGTGTTTTATTATGTTCCTCGCCTCGACCCGACCCGAATAACGACCGACCTAAAAAATTTTGTAAACCGAAAAAATTGGGACCCCATTAACAAAAAATCCTGGGTCCGCCACTGAACATGCCAACCAAAAATGTTTATATTTTAGGGACTAACCTGTTTCATCTAGTGTGGTTTCCGGCTCTAGGAAGAATAGCACGATCAATAATGTTCCTAACCTCTTTAATCAAGACAACGCAAACAATCCCGGTCCGAATAATCCACAACCGAACCCATCTACCGTCCCGATGCCAACAGTCCCCGTCCCTCAATCCTCGTATCCGTTCAAAGCGCATATGGCCGCGTAAATGCAATATATAAGTTCCGGAGCCACTAACCTAAATACGGTGGCCGGTTTTCAAATCCCAAACACAAACATGATGGCCGGTTTGGGTTCCCAACCCGAAGAAGAGACGGTGTCGGAGACACAATTCAACCCGGAGTCACAACCCGTCCTGGAGACTCGCGGCGGTTCGAGCCAACGTGGACGTCCGAGAAAACACGTAAAGAAACCCGCCGGCGAAACTCGGGCTAAAAAGAACACTATGTCGTGGAGTATCGACGAGTGTGAACTGTAAGGTGCTTGGTGCGTGATATCGGAAGATCCCGAGTGCGGTAATTTTTAAAAAATATATATATTTTTTTAAATTTCTTAGAACAAATATTTAACTTGTGATGTTTTATTTTTATAGCGAACTTTCAAGCATCGGGCATATTTTGGAACAAAATTAAAGAGTTGTTCCACGAACTTGGCGGGGACTCGCGTGGAGAAAAAGTTTCCTTACTGTCGAAATGGACCGATATAAACACCAAATGCACGGCTTTCCATGCGGTTCACTCTCGGATGACTCGAACGTAGAGTTGCGGTGTCTCTGATGCAAAAATCATGGAAAAGGCGTTGACAGAGTATCAACATAAGACCTCGAGGAGCTTCAATTACTTTGGCATTTGGAAACAACACATGAGGTTTTACTCTAAATGGGCCCCGGTTATGGAGGCCGACACCGAAAATGGTCAGCCGGAAAAGCTCTAAAACATCGCATTCGGTTGATCCAGAAACGTCCCATTCCGACGCTCGAAACTTCAACTTAAGAGATAATGAAGCCGGGAATCTCTATGCGGATATTACCGAGATGCCTCGACCGGGGGGTAGAAGAAGCAAGGGAAAGGGTCGCGTCATCATCGACAACGGGTTCGAATGCCGAAATGGAAAGTCATTTCAAAGAAATGAACATTCGACTCAAAGATATACAAGAACTTGGATCTAAACGTCTTCAAGTAAATTTGGACGCCGTCGAAGTAGTTAAAAGGAATGAATTGGACCACGACATCGAGGTTTTAACAAAGGAGTTATCTGAAGACGACCCGAGAGTCCAATCTCTAAAAGTAATTCGGCAAGCGAAGATTATTTAAAAATACATGTAGTCTTATTATTTTTTATTGTTGTATTTTTTTAATTTAATGTATTTTATTTTATTTTAATTTAGTTTTTATTTATGAGTTTAATGTATTTTTTTTTAATTTTAATGTAGTTTTTTAATTTTATATTTAATTATTTAAATGAATTATTATTTAAAAAAAAAAATTAATAGTTACCGGGAGCCACGTGATGCATAATGTCTGGGGGTGGAGAGTTATGACTACATCATGTTTTTGTAAAAAACCATAACTCTGACTGGGCGCCACATAACGCATAACGCCCAGGGTGAGACTTTATGACTACACATGGTCTAAGAAGATATATTTTTGAAGTCATTTTTTTTAATAATTTATTTCATTTCTCTTTTTAGCATTAAATCCATAATCCACTCCCCTCCCTCCCCTCCATCCCTCTTTTGGTAAAACCATCTATCCACTTCCTCCATTCTACAAAATTATCTATAACCCACTCATGAAGAAATATATATAATTACATAATGTGAAATTCATTCATTAGTTAATGAGTAAAATGTCAAAATCATCCTTAAAATTTGGTTAATTTTGCGAATTTTGTCAAAAATATTTTTTTTTCTTTTTTTTCGCAACTGGGCCATTTAAGTTTCGCATTTGTTGTCAAAATCGTTCAAATCACTAACTCTGTTTATTTTTCTCATTAACTCAAGGCTATTTTGGTCCTTTTACCCTCTTGGATTTTTTTATATATTAAAAATGTTATAGTGAGTGGGACCACTAAACCCACTACTCCACTTCATCTTCTTCAGATAAATCAAGAATTTTCCATTTCTTCAACAACAACTATTCCACCACCGGACCACCCGCTGACCACACCCGTTTTCACCACAGGTAACGCAAAACACCATTGTTGGCCAGTTCCTTCCACGTATCTCTACCACCATACTATTGCCGGCCACCACCCACCATTCTTCTTTGGCTACGGATTGAAATCGATTGAAGCCCTAACTGATCAACTTGTCGGTAACGAGAATTTGAATTTAAACGATATAGAGGAGGCTTCCAAGGTAAGTCGTTTGGATGCCACCATGGAACCAGCTTAAAAAACATGAACCATGTCCCCATAATAACTTCTCTTTGAGGATCTAGATCCAAATGATGTTCTTGTGGGGTTTATCAGTTAAGGTTTCGTAGGGAGTACCGGAACATGTGTTTGACGCCAAGCCAGTTATGGGGGGAGGGCCCACCTCCCATTAGGGCTCATGTTTTTTTAAAAGGAAAATTCTCCATATGACCCAAATGAAGAGAGAGAGAGAGAGAGAGGGAGAGAGAGAGAGAGAGAGAGAGAGAGAGAGAGAGAAAGATCCAAAAAGTCCCAACTTTCTCAATATGACCAAGTAATTTGTACTGAGGCGACAGTGGAAATATAACTGACAAGATTGATGAACCATTTAAAAGTTGACACGTGGTAAGAATCTGACAAATCCGACCGTATTTTTGAAATGATTAAATCTTTTTGTAAAAAGCAGTCTTTCCAGACGGTTTTTTTTATGTTTTCTATCTGGTTCGTTCAAATTATTATTATTCCTAACTTTTTCTTTATCTTCATCTTCATCTTCATCTTCATCTTCAATCTTCTTCATCTTCATATTCATATTCCATCTAACAATAAACCATTTTTCTTTTATAATTAACAAATTAACTACACCACTCAAGTAAGAACAAGAATTCGGAACCGCCACTTTCCACCGGAACAAGAATTCACAAACCCACCGGAACAAGAATTAATTCCGTCACTGAGGGGACACATTAACCGACAACAAGAATTAATCTCGTTGTCCACCGACCAAAAAGTTATTCAACTTCTATCTTTTCATATCAGAAGTTAACAAACCCAACCATTAGCTTTTAAATGGTTCATCAATCTCATAGCTTTTAATTGACGTCGGAGCATACTTAGTAACTAGTGCTGTGGAAGGGGTAGTGTGCAAAGGGGTGTTAGAGGCCCAATGGATCATCATGTTATAGTAGAAGATGAGGAAGGACTAGTGGGGGAAGAAAAGATGAAGCCAACCACGCTGAAAGAGCAACACAAGAGAGTTTGTTTAGACATTGGGAGATGTCTTTTTGAGAATGCAATCCCTTTTAATGTTTCAAATACTCATTCATTCATTAGCATGCTCCGATCGGTTGGTAACTATGGTCGAGGATTAAAACCTCCCAGCATGTACGAGTTGAGGACTTGGATACTAGAAGAAGAAGTGAATACAACAACAAAACTTGTGGATGACATAAAAGGTACATGGAAGAGTACCGGAGTGTCATTGTATGAGAAATAGAAGTCTGATTAACTTTTTGGTGAAAAATCCACATGATATTGTTTTCTTGAAGTGTAAGGCCCCGTTACCGGTGCCCTACTTTAGACGTTGGATTTACTCATAAACACAGTTCCAATTATCAGAGTTAATTAAAACATTCGCGTAATATTAAAAATTTCATAAAACATTACATTTCAATTCACAACTTGTCTTAAATTAACACCTTGTCTTTCAATACCAAAACATAAATTATAAAACGTCATGAGTCTCCAGATGCCAGCCTCTTATTCATTTGCCACATGCCCCCGCTCAAGCTAGCTGCCTCATCCTACTCACCTGCGTGCATACTAAAAGTTAGCTACGCTGAGTGAGTTCTAGTTAATCATACAGCGCACAACACATTCATATTACATACTTTCATACATACTATCATACTTTTATCATACACTTACTTACCTTCATAACCTACGTTATAAAGAGCATTACATCCTACTTTCTTCGAGTATTATTAGGGCCCGGTTCCCTCTTGCCTTGAATATTATTAGGGTTCGGTTCTCTCTTGCCTCGAATATTATTAGGGCCCGGTTCCCTCTTGCCTCGAATATTATTAGGGCCCGGTTCCCTCTTGCCTCGAATATTATTAGGGTTCGGTTCCCTTTTGCCTCGAATATTATTAGGGTTCGGTTCGTCTTACCTCGAGTATTATTAGGGCCTGGTTCCCTCTTCGTTACCATACAACTATACATCATTTTACATTCATACATATATATACATACATATCATTATCCATGCATAATTTATCTCATATACTCATTCCATACTCACTACATATACTTTCCTTAACAATACGTGCAATACCCGATGGTCGTTCACATATTGTTAAGTATTTATTCTTCATATAACATAAATATATCACATTCGTCATTAAGACATACACTTACCGTTTAAGGTAAGTGTATTAACATTCACATTGAGTATGCACACAGCCCAGAAAACATAACAAGGAAATGGGGCTAGAAACTCACCTGAACTCTATTTCTTTCTCCGTTAATCGTTAATCCCTTCTTTAGTTGATCTCGGCTAACTGTATGTAAGTTACACGTATCAATACTCATATGATCTAATCTAATGGCCTAGTATTAGATTACTTTTACTTTGCATTTTTATGGTTTTCCTTTATTTTAACATTATAGTATTTTATCCCTTTAGGTCCTTACAATGCATAGCATCAAGTGTATACTCGTATACATATACGAGTCGCCATGTATTCGGGTCTCAATATAAGCGAACATAGATATAAGCGGACTTAGATATAAGCGAACTTAAATATAAGAGAACTTAGATATAAGCGAACTTAAATATAAGAGAACTTGTTATGAGGCGAACTTAACAGCAGGCGAACTTGAAGTGGCGAACTTAATCAGCAGAACTTATATAAGGCGAACTTAGATATAAGCGAACTTGTTATCAGGAGAACTTATATGAGGCGAACTTAACAGCAGGCGAACTTATAACGAACTTAATCAGCAGGCCAACTTGAAGTGGGGAACTTAATCAGCAGGCGAACTTGAAGTGGCGAACTTAATCAGCAGGCGAACTTGTAGCAGCAGCTACGGGTATGATCTTGAACCCACTGACCATTTTCGTTTCAACATGTAGACCTTAAATTATGACAATATCAAATCCGTAATTTTCCCACGGCCATTTTCAGATAAGGCTTGACCCGGGGAATCGTAAAGTTTGGATTTGTAGGCTAAAACGCTCAAAACTAGATCTAGGGTTTTCTTTAACGAGCCGTTCATAACCGCAGGTCTGTTAGTTAAGTTCATTTTTAACATCAAGTTTGCTACTTTATGGTCCGTTTCTATCCGATCTACTCTACGTTTAAGTTTCAAGGCTAACCGTTCATAAAAACGTAAACTTAAATATGAAGAACATACCTTTATATGTTATTTAGGTCTCAGTTATCTTGTTTATGAACTTTAGATCTTGTATCTATCTTTTATAATTATGATCTATCAAGAATCAACGTTTGTTTGGCCTTGGATCTCTCTCTCACCCTCACAGCCGAAAGTAGCTATGTGTGTGTGTGTGTGTGTTTGGAGTGTGTAGACAAATATGGAAAGATGGAATGAGGATTTAGGGTTTTAGGGTGGTTTAAAGGAGTATTTATACTCCTTAAAACACATGGACCTAAGACCCATCCCATCCCTTAATCCATATTAATTATTCCAAGTCCATATTCTTTCTAATATTTAATCCTAATTAAATATTTACACACAAAAACTAAACACAACTTTCTTTATTTAATATTATAAATTTAGGATGTTACATGAAGACTGTTGATGCATCAGACTGTATCAAGAATTCCGACAAATTATTTGAGTTGCTTGATGGGGTGATTGAAGAAATTGGTGAAGATATAGTTGTTTCAAGTCGTGACCGATAACGCGAGTGCATACGAAGCGGCTGGAGCTTTGTTGATGGAGAAGAGGAAAAGTTTGTATAGGACCCCATGTGTTGCTCATCGCATCGACTTGATGCTTGAGAAAATTGGAGAGTTGCCACAAAAAAAAAATGCTTTGCTTAAAGCAAAAAGGGTTAGCAACTTCATATATATCCATCGGTGGGTGTTGAGTTTAGCTAGAAAGTTTTTAAAGATAGATCTTCTTCGACCAACAACCACTAGATTTGCCACCACTTTCTTTTACTTTAGAAAGTGTGTATGAATTGAAACAACCATTACAACAAATGTTTGTTTCAACGGGATGGAGTGGCTGTGCTTGGGCAAAGAAAGCCGATGGGAAAGAGATAAAGAAAATAATCATGGATGAGAGAAATTTCTGGCCAAGTGTGGTTTATTCTATAAAAGGCACAAATCAACTTGTCGAGGTTTTGAGGATTGTTGATGGGGAGAGGTCACCGGCTATGGCTTTTATTTATGGTGCGAGATTCATGCAATGAAACAATTTCTAAGAACTTTGATAATGAAATTTCTTCTTATATAGAAATTTGGGATATTATTGATAAAAAAATGGGAAAACCAAATGCATCGTGATTTGCATGTGGCGGCCTACTACTTGAATCCTCGATTAGATGGAGTCCCGACGTTTCCGACCACCCTGAAATTAAAAGTGGATTGTACAATTGCATGGATAGATTTATTAAGAGTGATCAAGTTTATATGAAGATCGAAGCTCAACTTGATGAGTTCAAATACAAGAGAGGATTGTTTGGTCATCGAGCCTCTCTCAACACATATATGTATCGTGTACCAAGTAATTAAATTATAAGTTATGATTATTATATCTTATTATTTAGTTAATTATTCATTACTTTATTTCCCTTAACTTATATAGTTACATGATAGGATCATTATGGAGATGAAGTTCCATAACTAAAGGCTTTTGCGATGAAGATATTGGGTCTTACTTGTTCGGCTTTGGCTTGTGAACGTAATTGGAGCACGTTCAATCAAGTCCATACAAAAAGAAGAAGCCGGTTGAGCACCATCAAGATGACTAAGTTGGTGTACATTATTTACAATAAGAAATTGAAGAACAAGCATATAAAGAGGGCTAGTCTAAAAGATGACCAGGATCTGATAGTTGTCAAGGAGGTTTTGTCAGTTGATGAGTGGATAGCCGACCCAAGTTTCGTTGAAGATGCCATTACTGGAGTTGGCGGGTCAAGTGGGGAAGGTGAGAGTTCATCAGCTAGGACTAGGAAAAGGAGACAAGTTGAAACTATTTTGGTTGATGAAGATGAAGATGAAGATGAAGATGACGATGACGATCCAACTTGGGACGGTGAAAACGATGATGAAAGCATTTAGGAGGATGTGGAGGGAAACGAGTTTTATAATATTTAAGTTTAAATGTCATAGCATCACTAATTTAGGTTGTTGAATTACTGTGATGTTTGTTTTTTGTTAAACTACTTTGTGATGCTTTTGTTTTGTACTAAATTAGGTCGTCGAACTAATTTATGAGTATGTTTTATTACTAAATTAGGTTTTATATTATTTATAATGTTTATTATATATATATATATATATATATATATATTTTAAATGAGAAGTTTCTTATGCATTAGTTGTTGTATACTCTACTTCTTTTGTTGTACACTCTCTCAAACATTTTGTGTATTATACTATCTGCTTTTTTGGTTATATAATTCTTGAATTTTAACTTCTGGACACGTGTTTTGAGTTATGGCTTCTGCGTGTTAAATCACTGTTATGTTTCCACTTTCCAGATGCACTTTCATCTTCATCTCTATCACCGTCTTCATCCTCTCTCTTTTGTTTCCTACTTGAGTGTCATCAAGTTTTAGTTATATGTTCGCGAAACCGTCTATTGTTGCCAGGTTCCAACTCGGAACCCTTGGTGGCGACGGAGAGATGGTAGCGAATCATTTACGACGGTGGTTCACAGGCGGTTACAGTGGCCGTCTTTGTCTTTATGCTATAAGTTCTAAATATCATTTATATGTCGTTACCCGGATCCGATTCGAAACCCTTGGTGCTGCATGGCAGTGGTGCGGTGGTGGATTTGTCTGTGTTGTTGATGTGGTGAAAACAGTCAATTAAATATTAACTAAATTAAACAAGTAATAAAAACTAGACTTAAGACTCAACTACACAAAACACCGGCAAGTGAACCGATCAATTTGAACTAAAGCAAAGTAAGTCTGAAATATCGAACCCACAAGACTCTATAAATTAGGTTAATTAACTAATTAGACTCGACTAACGACACGACTATTTATTATTAAATATTTTAAGGGGGTTTTTAAACTAATATTAAACTAAGAAAGTAAATAAACGAGTAAACTAGAAAACAAGCACTAAATCACAAGATCGAAACCAATAAGAGAAGGAATCTACATAGGTAGCCCTACTTTAACGTTGGATTTACTCATAAACACAGTTCTACAAATCAGAGTTCATTAAAAACTTTCGCGGAAACGTTAACTTTAATCATTCAATACAAAACATTAATCTTTTCTTTAACGTCATAACATAAAACGTTATATTTAAAACATCGTTTCTTCCATCTTCAGATGCCAGCCGTTCAATCCATGCCATGTGCCCTCCTCAAGCTAGCTCATTAAACATATTCACCTGCGTGCATACTAAAAGTCAGCTACGCTGACTGAGTTCTAGTTAATCGCACATCATACAATACATACACTTACCACCAATTATGCATCCGAAGGTACATAATAATTACTATACTGATTTACTATCATTACATAATGTCGTACAAACTTTCATACTTTATTATTTTCATACTAAATATTTACTGGCCTATCAATCCTCGGATATTATTAGGGTCCGGTCACCCTCCATCCTCGGATATTATTAGGGTCCGGTCACCCTCCATCCTCGGATATTATTAGGGTCCGGTCACCCTCTATTTCGTGCCACTGTACCATACTTGTCTTTACATACTATCCTTGACGATACGTGCAATATCCGAAGATCGTTCACGTATTGTCAACATATCTTACGTACATCATTCATACATCATAAATATATATCATACATACGTCATTCATACATCATATATATCAATCATATCTTTAACTACTACCTGGCGGTACATGCAATATCCGAAGATCGTTCACGCACCGTCAAGCAATCATCATGCATAAATCATACGAGGCATACACTTACCACTTAAGGTAAGTGTATTAACTATCACATCGAGTATGAACACAGCCCCGAAAACATAACAAGGAATGGGGCTAGAAACTCACCTGATCTCGGTTGCGTCCGCCGTTTAAGGTTATTCCCTTCCTTTGCTGTGCGCGACTAACTGTTAGATAGATACAATATTAAATATTTGTTCTAGCCCTTCTTACTGCTTACTTAACTAATCTTAAGAGTCTAAGCCGATGTTACTCCATTGAGTCATTACCAGGTTAGTTAATCGTTACACGTTAACCTTTAAAGGTATCTTTCATAAATTAATAAAGCTCCGGGGCTAATATGTAATTAAGCCATTTATTCTAAGTCCAAAGACCTTTCTGTCATTCTTTCAAACTTCTAATTCGTGATTTTGAATATAGCGAACTGGACTCTTTATAACGAACTGATCTTTTATAACGAACTGGCTTTAACGAATTGAAGCTAGTTCGTTGTTCTTCCTTAACGAATCATTATAACGAATTATTTAACGAATCGGAGCTAGTTCGTCATTCCTTCATTAACGAATTAGTTAACGAATTAAGGCTAGTTCGTTAACAAGTTACCTTTAATTCGTTTGTTTCACATAACGATTTATGGTTAGGGTTTTAATATTCTTTTCATCCTTGTATACGCTTTTCTGGCGCCGTCATCGCAGGAAAACCGGGATCTTACCCCATTTACCCGTTTTTCATTCAAAACAACTTATATAGGTTAAAGTTTACATCTTTCTCACATAATAGGATCCGATTTACTATCCTACCAAGTTTCATGCAAAAACGACTTCGTTTACCTGTCCTTTTCATAAACCGAACAATACTCGTTTTATCCGAAACGAACCAATTAACCCGTTTACTATCAAGTTCATTACTTTATCAATATTGACCCGATCTATCATCCTACCAATTTTCATTTAAATCCGTTCATGAAAAGTAAGCCTTTTTAACAAAAACATACCTTTGAGGTTTTTGTATGAAATCACTCGAGATGCTCAAAACCATATCAAACGAACTCCGATTTGAGTGATTCAAGCGGCCACGAAACCGTCTTATCCCGATCTACAAACCCATCAGCTCAACTTCTCTGGAAACCGCCGGTACAGTCGCCAGAACACCTGAACAGTTTTCGGAATCTTCACTTTTGAGCTGCTATGGTTTTGCTGATAAAAATAGGACTTCCCTACCTCTGATCGAAGATCTAATCGGTGGAAATCTTCATTTATAAACCATAAACACTCAGTTAAAATTTGAGACTGATCCGACGGCTAGATCTCCAGTAATACTTGTGTCTTTATGGGTGGTTTTCTCAAAAACGGGAATTGGGTTAAGTGTGTGTTTTGATGGTGTAGGCTATGGTGTGAAGATGTATGAAAATGAAAAGGATTAGGGTTTTAAGGGGTATTTATACTCCCTTAAGCCCATGGACCTTAAGCCTATCTTTCCTTTTTGGTCCATAATTAATTCCAGTTACTTATCCTTCCATCTTTATTATTTTATTTCTCTACTAACTTAAGTAAATTTTTCCCTCTTAAATAAATAATATATTAATTATTTATTCTTAGAAATTTCGGGATGTTACAAGTCTACCCTCCTTATAAGAGGTTTCGTCCTCGAAACCTACTTAGTCCTTGTAAAAGGACTACTTCTTATATTACATTCTTTCTTGAACCGGCTTAGCTTCCTAACTTACCGGTTTATACTTTGTCTCACAATCATCGAGTGATGTTAATTAGTTTTAGCTTTCTAGGTAGCTTGTCCATGAAGTCCTTGATGATACATTTCCTTATCTAGACTTTGCTAGTGCATATCACTTCCATAAGCATACTCTTCTTTCTTGTCCTTTAAAATAGAAACATTGCACTTACTATCACTACACTGAGCACTGAATGACCATTCTGTCCATTTGCAACCTTTAGCAAATATACTGTTTTTGATGCATTCAAAACGTAAGGAAGCACTCACAGTTCCTCCTTAATGATTATTTCTTGAAACCCCTTTGTCCATCCCTTAAGGTAGAACACTTCTTGCAATCCTTATGTACATCTATTGCATAATTTGTTGGAGAACTCCTTAAGTTACCACTTAAACCTTCTTTCATTCTTAGCTCTGTATCAACAGGTAGGGTTTATGAGTTATAGCTGTCTAAGGTAGCTTGATCATGAAGTCCATGATGATACATCTTCCTTTTCTTGAATAATCAAGTCTCATGTTGTCCTATGAATCCGTTGTTGTTTGCCGTTGCATATCAGGCTGCCTGATCTTATCTTAACCAATTACCTTAACCGACTTCCCATCGGGTATGTCTCGACCTTCTTTTATAATACCCTCCTATCCTTTCCATTCCAGAGGACTTCCCTTCCCTGATCACATGATTTTCAATTACACACTAATCATTTGTGTCAAGACTCAATTCAGGTAGACATAAATCAAAACCATATCTACTCTTTCCTCGCATGTCTTTCCACCTTTTGTCCCTGGTTTCTAGCATCCTCTTGCGGCGTAACACTTGGGGGTGTTCTTATCTGTGTAGGCAAGGTATCATGTCTATCCACAGCCATCACATATCATGGACTAGTTTTCATTTGACTTCTACTTAAGCGTTTCACTTCTATTAGTATATGCCTTCATTGTAACCGACATCTAGACTTATGACCTTCATCTAGGATATATCCATGACGTGGAATCCTCAGGCGACCAAACCTGATTTTTACATCATAAGTATTACCTTTCAACTCTCGGTGTAACTAGAGAATTCATTTATTTTTCATCTTGCTCTCATCCTTTATAACATTTAGCTGTACCTCGTGGATCTCGCTCATGCAATCCGAAGTACTAACTAATTTATACGACTTAATTGTCGTGATAACCTCTCCACCTTTACGACTTAGTGCGTTAGTGACCTCGTTAACCTCTCTGGGATAATACTTGTTTTCACAATCATAATCCTTTATCAGCCTTGCTCATCTTCTTGCCTCGAATTCCGTTCTTTCATATTGAAGAGGTATCGATGTATTAATGGTACACCTTGAAAACCTAGCATACAATTACTCTTTCGTTAGCGTCTCCAACACTTCTCTCAAGTGTTCAGCATGATCGGACTTATTCCTTGAATATTTCAATATTATCATCAACAAATCAAATGTCAGATTTGTCCAAGATCGGATGACACGCCCTATTCATCATATGCATATATATTGCTGGAGCATTCTTCAATCCACACGATATCACGAGAAATTCTTAGTATCCATATCGTGTCGGAAACGTTGTATTAGGGATGCCTGCCTCTTTCACTTCCAACTGTTAATAGCCTGCTCTGAGGTCTATTTGCGAGGATTTGATCAAACAAATTGTTAATCTGTGGCAAAAAATATCTATTCTTCACAGTAAGCTTGTTAAACTAGTAGAAATCTATACACCTTCTCATACTTCCGTCTTTTTCCTTCACGAACATCACTGGCACACCCCGTAGGGAAATTCTCGGCACAAAACACCTTCGTCGAGGAGTTCTTGTAGTCGGGACATTAACTCTTTCATCTAGGACGGCACCAGGAGGTAAGGTGCTTTCACGACGGGTTGTGCTCATGGTATTAACTCTATCTGGAATCCTACCTTTCGTTCCAGTGGTAACCCTGGAAGGTTCTACGGGAACACTTCTGGTTAGTCACACACTACAGGAACATCTTTTATTTCTTTCATGTCGGCCGTAGCTTTGACAACATACGCCAGGTGGGCACTGCACCCTTGCCTTAACAAACCTTCAGCCTTCTATCATCGGAATGACGTTAGGCCTTGAACTTTTCTTATTACCGTAAACCGTCACTGTACCGCCATCCAATGACATAAACCTTATCAACTTACTCTTACATGCTATACGATTTTTAACTCAGACGTCAAATCCATTCCCAAATGACATCGAACTCTCTTAAGGTCAATTATAAAAAGTAGAAAGGAACTCACGTCCCTCTTGTTCTACCTTAAAATTCTTAACCATTCTCATACTTTGACGAAAGTATCGCTATTGGTCTCTTCCGTAAAGTATCAGGTACACAACTACATTCTTCTTAACGTCTTCTTTCATATTTGATAAACTATGTAGTCTTGTACTTTCATTCCTTTCCAATTAGGATGCCTCGACTTTTACCCGTCTTTCTCGATCACCTCTACTTTCTCGTCATTCGCTTCGTTACTAACGATCCCAGCTAGTTCCTTTATGGAGTCAACTATTGCAGACATACTACCTATCTTGACTCATTCTAGTTGGCTTATCTCTGTTTCTTTCATGCTATTTCCATTTGGACTTCACAGTTCGGGCTACCTTTGATGCTTCGGCGAACATTGTTGGCACTGTAGTGAGAAACATTTGAGCAAATCCCTTGGTGTATATGATTACAAGCTCCAAGCGGGATCCTTTTTCATTACTTTCTAAAGTCGAAGTCCTACTGCTTTCATATATCGCTTTGTCACGCCTTCTTCAACAGGTGTTTGGTTGGCACGTGTCTTACCACAGCGTCCAATACGATCTCCTCACGCTCGCCCCTTTGTAAGTCATCTATCTTATCTCTAAGGAAACACAAACGTTATCACTCTAGGAATTATTTAGCACATGATTCGTAAGGTAAGTAGTTAATGACAGTGGCCAAGTGTAATTAACTATTTGCATTACTCCTCAGGTTCTACATACTTCCCTTTATGATTTCACTTGTGCTAGTTTCTACTTTAAACAATTAATAATTGAAACAATCAATTAATCCTATCCCTACATACACATATTCTTCATTTAACAATTAAGCTAACATCCTTACACATTATTTAACCATATACTTTACCATTACTAAGTTTGCTTAAGTGACACATGGCTATCTTGAATTGGCATCTTCTTTCTTTTCTTACATGAATCCCATTCTCTGTTTGAGTTTAAGCATGTAGGATGCTTAAATCTCTCGAACTTTGCTCTGATACCAACTTGTAAGGCCCCTTTCCCCGTAGACCTACTTGGACATTGGATTTACTCATAAACATAGTTCTACAAATCAGAGTTCATTAAAAACTTTCGCGGAAACGTTAACTTTAATCATTCAATACAAAACATTAATATTTTCTTTAACGTCATAACATAAAACGTTATATTTAAAACATCGTTTCTTCTATCTTCAGATGCCAACCGTTCAATCCATGCCATGTGACCTCTTCAAGATAGCTCGTTAAACATATTCACCTGCGTGCATACTAAAAGTCAGCTACGCTGAGTGAGTTCTAGTTAATCGCACATCATACAATACATACACTTACCACCAATTATGCATCCGAAGATACATAATAATTACTATACTGATTTACTATCATTACATAATGTCGTACATACTTTCATACTTTATTATTTTCATACTATATATTTACTGGCCTATCTATCCTCAGATATTATTAGGGTTCGGTCACCCTCCATCCTCGGATATTATTAGGGTCCGGTCACCCTCCATCCTCGTATATTATTAGGGTCCGGTCACCCTCCATTTCGTGCCACTGTACCATACTTGTCTTTACATACTATCTTTGACGATATGTGCAATATCCGAAGATCGTTCATGTATTGTCAACATGTCTTACGTACATCATTCATATATCATAAATATATATCATTCATACGTCATTCATACATCATATATATCAATCATATCTTTAACTACTACCTGGCGGTACATGCAATATCCGAAGATCGTTCACGCACTGTCAAGCAATCATCATGCATAAATCATACGAGGCATACACTTACCACTTAAGGTAAGTGTATTAACTATCACATCGAGTATGCACACAGCCCCGAAAACATAACAAGGAATGGGGCTAGAAACTCACCTGTTCTCGGTTGCGTCCGCCGTTTATGGTTATTCCCTTCCTTTGCTGTGCGCGACTAACTGTTTGATAGATACAATATTAAATATTTGTTCTAGCCTTTCTTACTGCTTACTTAACTAATCTTAAGCGTCTAAGCCGATGTTACTCCATTGAGTCATTACCAGGTTAGTTAATCGTTACACGTTAACCTTTAAAGGTATCTTTCATAAATTAATAAAGTCCCGGGGCTAATATGTAATTAAGCCATTAATTCTAAGTCCAAGGACCTTTCTGTCATTCTTTCAAACTTCTAATTCGTGATTTAGAATATAGCAAACTGGACTCTTTATAACGAACTTGCTTTAACGAATTGAAGCTAGTTCATTGTTCTTCTTTAACGAATCATTATAACGAATTATTTAACGAATCGGAGCTAGTTCGTCATTCCTTCATTAACGAATCAGTTCACGAATTAAGGCTAGTTCGTTAACGAGTTACCTTTAATTCGTTAGTTTCACATAACGAATTATGGTTAGGGTTTTAATATTCTTTTCGTCCTTGTATACGCTTTTTCGGCGCCGTCTTTCCGGCGCCGTCATCGCCGGAAAACCGGGATCTTACCCCATTTACCCGTTTTTCATTTAAATCAACTTATATAGGTTAAATTTTACATCTTTCTCACATAATAGGGTCCGATTTACTATCCTACCAAGTTTCATGCAAAATCGACTTCGTTTACCCGTCCTTTTCATAAACCGAACAATACTCGTTTTACCCGAAACGAACCAACTAACCCGTTTACTATCAAGTTCATTAATTTATCAATAATCATGACCCGATCTATCATCCTACTAATTTTCATGTAAATCCGTTCATGAAAAGTAAGCCTTTTTTAACAAAAACGTACCTTTGAGGTTTTTGTATGAAATCACTCGAGATGCTCAAAACCATATCAAACGAACTCCGATTTGAGTGAAGCGGCCACGAAACCATCTCGTCGCGATCTACAAACCCGTCAGCTCACCTTCGCCAAAAACCGCCGCTACAGTCGCCAGAACACCTGAACAGTTGCCGAAATCTTCACTTTTGAGCTGCTATGGTTTTGCTTATAAAAATCGGACTTCCCTACCTCTGATCGAAGATCTAATATGTGGAAATCCTCATTTATATACCATGAACACTCAGTTAAAATTTAAGACTGATCCGACGGCTAGATCTCCGGGAATCTTTGTGTCTTTATGGGTGGTTTTCTCAAAAACGGGAATTGGGTTAAGTGTGTGTTTTGATGGTGTAGGCTATGGTGTGGAGATGTATGAAAATGAAAAGGATTAGGGTTTTAAGGGGGTATTTATACTCCCTAAAGCCCATGGACCTTAAGCCCATCTTTCCTTTTTGGTCCATAATTAATTCCATCTAATTAGCTTACTTATCCTTCCATCTTTATTATTTTATTTCTCTACTAACTTAAGTAAACTTTTCCCTCTTAAATAAATAATATATTAATTATTTATTCTTAGAAATTTCAGGATGTTACAAGTAAGAATCCCATTTATCAACAATCATCAAATAATGGACAACTAATATGATATGAAAACTGATTTCTAAATTTATTCATCTAACAAACCCTAGTGGACCCTCAATCACATCAAGTAAAATCCTAAAGAATAATTATTAGATTATTAAGCAATCAGTATTATTGATTTCCTCACAGTTATCAACTAAGGTTAATTAATAGTATCTAAAGCAAGCAATCTCACGAAACACTAATCCCTAAATAACTTGATAAACTCATCATGACATCATGAACAAGGATCAACACAATAACCAAGCAAGAATACTGTCACTAATCTATCCTAGAATGCGATTGACCAAGACACATGGACAACTCCTCACCTCCTAGCTATTGGAATTTAGCAGAACATTCAAAATCCTAAATCAACTATCAACAAGCTTCTATGATCTAATAGGCCTATTCAATCACAATAATCAAAACACCAAGTAATGATTAAACATAAACTCTAAATCTAAAGAACACAATCAAGAGATATAAGATCTATGTGAAGCAATAGTTAACAATCAATCAAGATAATAAACACTCATATGCATCATGAAAGAAAAATCAAGTCTATACTATTAAATCAACAAAACCATAATCATAACAATAGTTCAAAGCAAGAATCAAATCAAAACATGTTCATCAAACCTAGGTAGACATGAAGTCTAGCCTAGCATAGTCATAATTAAAGACAAATAACTAAAACCAAGAACAAAGAGAAAATCATGATAGATAATGAACAAGGATAATGAAAAAGAACGAAAGAACCCTTCTTAATCAACCCTTGAACACTCGTATGAAAGATCTATGATCTTCTCTCTTCCTAGCCTCTAAAACTCCTTGAAAACCTTGGTTTTTCTCTCCAAAAACGGCTGACCAAAGTTAGTTATTCGTTTAGGTTTATAATTATACTTATATAACGCGAGCTGGGCCTTTACTTTGCTGAAAATCGCTGAACAGAAAGAGTAGGCGCCGCGCGACGGGCCTTAGCCTCCCCGGTCGTGCGGTGCGGCGCACACCAGGAGGAGATTTCGTATTTTCTTGTTTATTTCATGCTAGATCTTGTTAAATCTTGTGTAATTCATTCCTTGAACTCCAAGCAACGATTAGGAACTTCTAGAACTTGTCTCCCTTGGTTCTCCAAGCCATAAATCTATAAAGAACATAACAAAACATTTAGTGATGTAATCATGTAACCATTGACGAACAAAAACAAACATAGACTTCACATGAAATGATAGAAAGAATTAAATCTTAACATGCAAGACACCAAAAGATATAAAACATGATAAATATAAATACTTGACTCAAAACCTTAAATAATAAAAGATAAACGAAACACGAACTAAACCGAACTCAAACATTAAATAAACACAACTTTACAAAGGATTCGAAATGTATAAATAAATGTATATCAGTTGTAGCCGAATTCTGTTGAGTAACCCTAGGCGACGACACACGACAGTGTAAATTGTCACTGGTGATCGTTTATGGCGGTGGTGGATGTCATACCCTGACAAAAGGGGCGGAACATGCCAAGGTGTAACGATTGCCCATAAGCACATGACACTAATTAAAGCGACAATATTTAAAAACTCATTTCATATCACAACATCGAAAATGTCACATAACAATATTCAAAATAAAAAAAAATTTGCAAAATATGGCAAATCAAATATTGTTCATTTTTGCAAATATCCTAGAGGTATTTGTGACGTTTTCTTCTCCAAATTCCATAATCAACCTAGATGCAAACCTGTAACATTTCATAAAATAAAGTTTATCAACACAAAGGTTGGTGAGCAATTCATAAGTTTTAGCATATATGTATATAATAAGAAAAGCCACAATCTTGTATACGAAACAACAAATAAATAGCAATAATTTGGATAATATGAGGTCGCTAATAAGAATACATTAGAGGCACCGTATATAAGAGAATACCAAATAGATTCGGATTTCTTGAGGTCGTTAATAATAATACATTAACGGCACCGTTCTATAAGAGAATACCAGATATTTCACGGATTTATGATTCAACCCTATAAAAGCGGTAAACACATAAGCATATAATCATTTAAGCATAGAACACCAAATCGAGCATTTATTTAAGTAAAGTATACAATAACGGTTGTGGTTTAAGAATCAAGTATAAAGCATTTAATTTGAGTAAGTATGAAATGTAACCCCCAAACAAATAGTAGAAAACGGGGTATGAAAGTACTCACGTTCAAGTAAAAAACTTGATCGGCAAAAGATGAATAACCGGGTGGATGGAGTTTAACGAGAAACGCCTAAATAAAAAAAAACCTTGAATTAGGAAGGTTGTTTTGGAAATTCTTTAAAATAAAAGACAAGAAGTGTAAATAATTAAAGTAAGGGTTTAAAATGTAACCATTAAAGAATTTATAATAATAACCCTTTAAAATGTAAGTTTGCTCAAAACCGGGTTAAAGTATCTAACCTTATTATTTACTTAACCAATGTTAAGTAATAAAGTGGGTAAAGTGCAAGAATGCAAGTTACTTTGGGACAAAGATACTAAAACGGGTCTTTAATGAGTGTTCGGGTTGTTGGTTCGGGTCTTGACAAATGGTCAAACCCAAAGTCAACTTTCCAAAATATTAATTGTTATGAGATAACTCATTAAAATATAATAACACTTAACCAAGTATGTAGTTCTATTGTTTTAGAACTAACAACGCACGTTAAGCGAGTGTTCGGTTTTGTCGGTCCAAACTTTTTTATGAGATCCAGTTGGATCCAACTTTTCCATGTACTTAAGAAAATAATTAAAATTAGTTTGTAAACTATTTTTAAAGAAATATACAAGTCTTGATAGCTAAAAACACACTTGTGTGTCTTAAGCGGGTAACAATCGGTTTAGTTCGGTTTCCATCTCTCAAATAGTTCATTGATGGTCTCCACATGCCCAAATATTCAAGAACTTGTATAATAATTTATAAATGAAGAAACTTATGTTTTACAACCAAAAGTTTACAATAAAGTCTTTAAACAAAAGTTCGGTTTCGGTTCGGTTTCCATCTCCCAATAAGTTCATAGATGGTTTCCACATGCCCAATATCAAAGAACTTATAAAAATGATTTTAGAAACTAAAATATAACATTAAACATGTTTAAACAATTATTTAACAAAACTAGTAAGCAAGTTCGATTTACGGTTTGGACAATTTACGGTTAAACCAAGGTTAGTCTCTACAAACCCACACCATGGAACTTCATAAATATGACAAACAAACTAAAAGAAGTAGAAGTTAGTCATGGTTAGTATGTGCAACAAGTTATATAAGTGTATATATATCAATGACCACGAATATCCTACATGAAGCCTTGCCTTACGAAGTCCGAAACTTAACCAACCGGAGTCGGAGAAGTAACTATCAAAGGTAACAAGGGTTGTCTTTTTTATATATGTTGTACCACCATATTCAAGTGTTAGTAAGTTTCGATGAACAAGTTAGAATGAAAGATTAAACTTGGTTTGACATTTGGAAGTCAAACCTTCAAGAACATAAAGAAAATAACAACCTTGAATCTATGGAGTTTTGAGAGAGAATTTAGAGATGTAGCAAGAGTAAAATAAAGAATATGGGTGTGTATATATAGGGTAAGGGTCAAAGCTTCTTTGAAAGGTTCTCTTTTATGTTTGCATGAAAATAGATTGGTTAAACAAACAAGCAAAGCAAAAAACAACAAACAAAACCCAAAATGTGTGCAGATGGGTCTAGGTGCCGCGCGAGCTCAACCTTAACCCTAGCCGTGCGGCGCAGCATGCCCGGGGGGGGGGGGGCTGGTCCAGCTCGTCTTGCGTTGTTCGTTACGCGTCTGAAAGTTTTTTTTTTTGATATATTTTAGTCGTTTTAAAGCCGTTTTCGAATCCGAAAAAGGGGTTTTTTCAAATTAAACAAATGGGAATGATTTGGTAACATAAAAATTTAATATTTTATATATCATGAGTTTCGGTTTACAAAACAGGTCGGTTTACAACATAAAACAATACCAATACGAATACAATCGAGACCCGAATTTGACGAATGTCATAGTATCTACTACTTTAGGAAATTTCATCCCGAAATTAAGAAGAAGACGATGATGCAAACAAATGTGGATACTTCTCTTTCATTGCGTCTTCTCGTTCCCAAGTGAATCCCTCGCCACGCCGTGATTCCTATCGAACTTTTACTAACCGAATACGACTACGCTTGGTTTTCTTCTCGTTGCGATCCATTATCTCAACGGGTCATGCAACCATGATTATCGACTCATAGACATGTAGTTAGTAGATAGGTATATGGAGATTACCCTCGGCTAGGCACTTTTTGATATTCGAAACATGAAATGTCGAATGAACACCGGCAAGTTCTTGCGGTAATTCGAGTCGATAAGCTACTTTCCCAACACGTTCAAGAATTTTGAAAGTACCAACGAAATGAGGAGCTAGCTTACCCTTCTTTCCAAAACGGACTACCCCATTCCAAGGAGATACTTTTAGAAGGACAAGGTCGTCAACATTAAATTCGATTGGTTTTCGCTGTTTGTCGGCGTAACTCTTTTGACGACTTCTAGTGGCTAGGAGATTTTTACGGATTTAATCGATCACATCGGTAGCTTCTTGGACCATTTCGGGTCCCGTGATTTGAGCTTCACCGATTTCGTTCCAACTAATCGGAGAATGACATTTACAACCGTAAACAGCTTGAAAATGAGCCATATCAATGCTAGAATGATAGATATTGTTATAAGAGAGCTCGATGAACGGAATGTGAGAGTCCCAATTCCCACCGAAATCAAGAACACACGCTCTTAGCACATCCTCAAGTGTTTGAATCGTGCGTTCGGATTGACCGTCCGTTTGAGGATGATAAGCGGTGCTAAGATCGAGACGAGTTCCCAAGGCTTCTTGAAGAGATCTCCAAAAATGAGAGGTAAAACGAGCATCACAATCAGAAATGATAGTCAATGGAAAACCGTGTCGGCACACGATCTCCCGAACATAGTTTTGAGCAAGCTGCTCGACTGAATACTTTTCGCGGATCAGAATGAAATGAGCAGATTTGGTCAAGTGATCGATGATCACCCAAATACTATCGTTGCCTTTTTGGGTGTTGGGTAGTTTAGTGATAAAGTCCATAGCAATATCTTCCCATTTCCAAACGGGAATAGGTGGTTGCTCGAGTAGACCAAAAGGTCTTTGGTGTTTGGCTTTGTCTTTTGAGCAAGTAAGACATTTAGATACATACAACGCTACGTCCTTTTTCATACCCGGCCACCAAAAGGTAGCACGAAGATAGAAATACATCTTATCCGCACTGGGATGAACGGAATACCTCGAATTGTGAGCTTCGTCGAGTATACAAGTACGAAGGTAATCGCGATCGGGAACCCACAAACGATTGAGAAAGTACAAAAGACCATCGGGTTTGGTTTCGAGTTGAAGTTCGGCACCACATGACATTTCGTCATACATGTTACCTTCTTCAACGGAGGCACGTTGAGCTTGAAAGATACAGATTTGAAGATCGGTCTGAACAAAGACGCTTAAGAGCAAACGGATTTAACATTAACCTTTCGACTTAGGGCGTCGACGACAACATTCGCTTTACCGGGATGGTAGAGAATCTCGCAATTGTAATCACTAAGTAATTCGGCCCATCATCGTTGTCTCATGTTGTGAACTTTTTGGTCAAAAATATGTTGAAGGCTTTTATGATCGGTAAAAACCACACATTTTGTACCATAAAGGTAATGTCTCCATATTTTGAGAGCGAAAACGACGGCACCAAGTTCAAGATCATGAGTCGTATAGTTCTTTTCGTTGACCTTTTGTTGCCTTGATGCGTAAGCGATGACTTGAACTCGTTGCATGAGAACAAAACCAAGTCATTGATGAGAGGCATCGCAAAATAAAACGAAATCGCCGTTTCAATCAGGAAGGGTTAGGATAGGAGTATTGAAAAGCATGTCCTTAAGAGTACAAAAGGCTTCCTCTTACTTCGAACCCCAATCGAATGGTTTCCCTTTATGAGTATGGGAGGTAAGAGGCAAGGAAATCTTAGAAAAGTTTCGAATGAAACGCCGATAATATCCGGTCAAACCGAGGAAGGATCGAATTTCCGTGGGAGTCATTGGAGTCTTCCAATCCTTAAAGACCTCAATTTTAGCGGGATAAACATGAATACCCTTGTGTTTACGATATGTCCTAAAAATTGAACTTCCTCTAGCCAAAATTCACATTTGGAGAACTTGGCATAAAGTCGTTCGTTTCTAAGGAGCTAGAGAATGGAACTCAAATGATGTTCATGTTCGGCTTTGGATTTAAAAAAGATAAGGATGTCATCAATAAAGACGATAACGAATTTATCGAGGAATGGTTTGCAAACGCAGTTCATGAGGTCCATAAATACCGCGGGTGCATTTGTTAACTCGGAGGGCATAACCAAAATATCGAAATGTCCATATCGAGTACGGAAAGCGGTTTTAGGAATGTCTTCTTCGCGAACACACAATTGATGATAACCCGATCGAAGATCGATTTTGGAGAAACAAGTTGCGCCTTGAAGTTGGTCGAATAGGTCGTCGATACGTGGCAAGGAATATCGATATTTTATGGTGAGTTTTTTAAGCTCTCGGTAATCGATGCACATACGAAATGAACCATCCTTCTTTTTCACGAATAAGACGGGAGCGCCCCAAGGAGAAGAGCTAGGACGAATGAAACCTTTATCGGATTGTTCTTCGAGTTGGTTAGACAATTATTGCATTTCTGACGGGGCTAAACGATAAGGATCCTTGGCCACGGGCATTGTGCTGGGCACAAGATAGATTCGGAATTCAATTGGACGAATGGGTGGAAGACCGGTGACATCGTCGGGAAAGACATCCGGGAAATAACGAACAATGGAAATATCTTGGATCTTCCTTTCCTTTTGTCTTTTGTCACCGAGAGAGCTAGAAACGGAACATACTTTTGGCGTAACTACTTTTGCGATTGGGAGCACAACATGAGATTAAGTCTTTTAGAAGTAGCGTTTCCAAAGACTTTAAGAATTTTACCGTTGACGAGCGGAATACGAATGAATTTATCGAAGCAAACAACTTCGGCACGGTGCAAAGATAACCAATCCATGCCTACTATGACATCGAAACTTCCCATTTGCATCGGAATGAGATCGATAGAGAATTTATGGTTAGCAAGGATGAGAGTACAATCGCGGACGACGGAGTTGATGGTAATGGAATTGCTATTGGCGACTTCAATGGAAAACGGTCGGGAAAGCTTAGTTCGAGGTATAACATGTTTCGATTCAAATTTCAAAGATATAAAACTTCTATCGGCATCAGTATCAAATAAAATAAAAATGATGGTTCACCTAAAACATATCGTTCACGACATCGTTTGCCACTTGATCTTGATTTGCATTCATCATGAAAGCTCGCCCTTGATTGCCATGGTTGACTTGAGGTGATTGTTGAGGAGGAGGTGGTGGTGCTTGTATGGCTTGGATGGGTTGGATGAGTGGTGCATTGAGTTGGGGAATTTGGGTTTGGTAGGTTTGAACTTGATAAGCTTGGGTTTGGTAGTATGGTATGGTCACGGTTTGGGCCTGGTTAGCAAAGGTCAATCGGGGGCAATTGTTGCGAAAATGGTTAGGATCGCCACAATTGAAGCATGCTTAGGGTGGTTGGGATTGGTTTGGTGGGTAGGGTGCATAACGGTTTTGGGCATTTTGGGGAGTGGTTCTTGGCTGGTTAGGTTGGATTCGTTGTGCGGATCGACATGAGGTATCGAGATGACCAAAACAGTTGCAAATAGTGCATTGGCGACATGGCAAATGTGATGGGTGGTGTCGTTGGCAAGTGTTGCATAGTGGGAAAGTACCGGTATAGGGTCTTCAGTTTTGGGGAGCTTGGGTTTGGTTTTGTTGTGGTTGGGGTTGGGTAACAACAAAGTTTCGGTGATTGGTTTTGGGTTTCTTTTTGTTGTTGTGCTGACGGGAAGAGTTGGAGTAATTGATGGCTTATGGTGCGGGTTCAACCTTGGCTTGTGGTGCGGGCTCGGGCTTGGCTTTCTCACTCGGTTTCTTGAGGGTTAGGGTACTCACCTTCACGTGATTTTCCGATAGCGCACCGGCTAAAGTGATGGCGTCCTCAAGATTCACGGGTTTGCTACTCATAACAGAGTCCCGGATTTGCATCGGTAAACCCCAAATGTATTTGTCAAGCTCGCGCTCGGTCGGGGTAACCAAGTGAGGTACAAGAATGTTCAACTCATGGAAACGGAGTGAATAAGTGGCGTTATGACCACTTTCTTGCTTCAGGTTCCAAAATTCTTCCTCGAGCTTTTGGAGCTCGTGTTTAGGACAGAATTTCTTCATCATGAGTGCCTTTAGATCGGACCATGGAAGATCCATAGCCGTTTCCGAACCTTGGAGGTGCATGACACTACCCCACCATGTTAGAGAGGTTTTTCTAAACATGCTTGAAGCGAAATTTGTCTTCTTTGCCTCGGGGCATTCGCTTTGTAGGAACACACTCTCGGTCGATTCGAACCATTGCAACAGGGTAGTCTAACAATTGGTTCCAAGGAACTCGGACGGGTTGGCACTTGTAAATTTCTTGTACAAGTAGGATGCCGGTTTGGGTTCAACGGGTATAACAACGGGTGCGGGTTAGGTAGCTTGGATTTGGGTTACAAGTTCGGGAATCACATCGGCCATTTGTTTGACGATGAATGCAGCCATACGTCGGTTGGAGTTCTTGCGCGATCTTAGTGGAGGCATGCTAAAAGATTATAAAGAAAATGGGATACGATTTGGGTAATAAGAAATGAATATAAGGGTGCATAAAATAAAATGAGGTTTAAATTATTGATTGTGAATCCTAGAGTTAGTAAGGAGGATATGTTAGTGTTAGTTAAAATGTAAATCTTTGTATATAAACAAACAATCAGAAAACAATCGTAAATGGTTTTTGAGGGGTTAAAGCTTGAAAATTTGAGATTTTGAGATTTGTAGAGTCGGAAAATCGTGCATGAACCACCATGACTTGATATTCCAACACTAAAAAAATATTTTATAAAACACCATATTGGAGGCTAAACATGTGCATGAACCGCCGCGACTTTTTCATGTATTCGACTCAAATAACGATAATAACACAATAAATCGAGATACAACGTCATGCCAAACACTAGTCCACAAACCACCGTAGTTCTATTGTTTTGACACCGAAAATAAGGATGGCGACTGGAACGCTCGCATTCGACTACTTAAAGTATTGAAATTTATAACACGATTTGTGGCCTAGTAAACGAGCACTATAATCCAACCATCCCAGGTAAGTAAATCACCTTCGATTCTTAGAATCTTTTTGTCAAATGGTCGTTTTATAATGTCTCGTTTACTATGATGGCTACAAACCCGATATAAACGCAACCTTTAAGGGATTTGAACAACGGGATCCTAGTTAATCTTGTAATCCATAAAACACAATAAAAATTTACTTTTGCGTTTTAAGGTAAGGATACATTGAAAATACTATGAAAGTGTGTGTATGTGAACATTTAGGATATTGGTGAATTTTAAATAAGTTTATAAATAACATGCAATATGAACAATTTAAAATAGAGTAAACACGTATAAGCACACGTATAGGACCCTAAGCATAACAATTCTAGGTCGTTACGTCTAACCACCTATCTTATTGTCATGGCTCTGATACCAATCTGTCACACCCCGACCAAAGGCAATGGAACATGCCGAGGTGTAACGATTGCCCATAAGCACATGACACTAATTAAAGCGACAATATTTAACAAACTCATTTCATATCACAACATCGAAAATGTCACATAACAATATTCATAAGACAAATACAACAAAATATAGCAAAACATGGCAAATCAAATATTGTTCATTTTTGCTAATATCGTAGAGGTATTTGTGACGTTTTCTTCTCCAAACTCCATAATCAACCTATATGCAAACCTGTAACATTTCATAAAATAAAGTTCATCAACACAAAGGTTGGTGAGCAATTCATAAGTTTGAGCATATATGTATATAATAAGAAAAGCCACAATCTTGTATACGAAACAACAAATAAATACAATAATTTGGATACTATGAGGTCGCTAATAAGAATACATTAGCGGCACCCTCTATAAGAGAATACCAAATAGATTCGGATTTCTTGAGGTCGTTAATAAGAATACATTAACGGCATCGTGCTATAAGAGAATACCAGATAGTTCACGGATTTATGATTCAACCCTCCAAAATCGGTAAACAGATACGCATATAATCATGTAAGCATAAAACACCAAATCGAGCATTTATTTAAGTAAAGTATACAATAACGGTTGTGGTTTAACAATCAAGTATAAAGCATTTAATTTGAATAAGTATGAAATGTCACCCCCAAACGAAAAGTAGAAAACGGGGTATGAAAGTACTCACGTTCAAGTATAAAACTTGATCGGCAAAAGATGAATAACTGGGTGGATGGAGTTTAACGAGCAATAAAAGCCTTGAATTAGGAAGGTTGTTTTGGAAATTCTTTAAAATAAAAGACAAGAAGTGTAAATAATTAAAGTAAGGGTTTAAAATGTAACCATTAAAGAATTTATAATAATAACCCTTTAAAATGTAAGTTTGCTCGAAACCGGGTTAAAGTATCTAACCTTATTATTTACTTAACCTATGTTAAGTAATAAGGTGGGTAAAATGCAAGAATGCAACTTACTTTGGGACAAAGATACTAAAACGGGTCTTTAACAAGTGTTCGGGTTGTTGGTTCGGGTCTTGACAAATGGTCAAACCCAAAGTCAACTTTCCAAAATATTAATTGTTATGAGATAACTCATTAAAATATAATAACACTTAACCAAGTATGTACTTCTATTGTTTTAGAACTAACAACGCACGTTAAGCGAGTGTTCGGTTTTGTCGGTCCAAACTTTGTTATGAGATCAAGTTGGATCCAACATTTCCAAGTACTTAAGAAAATAATTAAAATCGGTTTGTAAACTATTTTTAAAGAAATATACAATTCTTGATAGCTAAAAACACACTTGTGTGTCTTAATCGAGTAAGAATCGGTTTAGTTCGGTTTGTTCGGTTTCCATCTCTCAAATATTTCATTGATGGTCTCCACATGCCCAAATATCCAAGAACTTGTATAATAATTTATGAATGAAGAAACTTAAGTTTTACAACCAAAAGTTAATAATAAAGTCTTTAAACAAAAGTTCGGTTTTGGTTCGGTTTCCATCTCCCAATAAGTTCATAGATGGTTTCCACATGGCCAATATCAAAGAAATTGTAAAAATGATTTTAGAAACTCAAATCTAACATTAAACATGTTTAAACAATTACTTAACAAAACTAGTAAGCAAGTTCGGTTTACGGTTTGGACAATTTACGGTTAAACCAAGGTTACTCTCTACAAACCCACACCATGGAACTTTATAAATATGACAAACAAACTAAAAAGAGTAGAAGTTAGTCATGGTTAGTATGTGCAACAAGTTATATAAGTGTATATATATCAAGGACTACGAAAGTTCTACATGAAGCCTAGCCTTACGAAGTCCGAAACTTAACCAACCAGAGTCGGAGAAGTAACTACCAAAGGTAACAAGGGGTGTGTATTATATATATGTTGTACCACCATATTCAAGTGTTAGTAAGGTTAGATGAACAAGTTAGAATAAAAGATTAAACTTGGTTCGACATTTGGAAGTCAAACCTTCAAGAACATAAAGAAAATAACAACCTTGAATCTATGGTGTTTTGAGAGAGAATTTAGAGATGTAGCAAGAGTAAAATGAAGAAGATGGGTGTGTATATATAGGGTAAGGGTCAAAGCTTCTTTGCAAGGTTCTCTTTTATGTTTGCATGAAAGTAGATTGGTTAAACAAACAAGCAAAGCACAAAACAACAAACAAAACCCGAAATGTGTGCAGATGGGTGTAGGCGCCGCACGAGCTCAACCATACCCCTGGCCGCGCGGTGCGGCGTGCCCAGGGGAGGGGGAGGGGCTGGTCCAGCTCGTCTACCGTTGTTCGTTACGCGTCTGAAAGTTCATTTTTGATGTATTTTAGTCGTTATAAAGCCGTTTTCGAATCCGAAAAAGGGGTTTTTCAAATTAAACAAATGGGAATGATTTGGTAACATAAAAATCCAATATTTTATATATCATGAGTTTCGGTTTATAAAACGGGTCGGTTTACAACATAAAACAATACCAATACGAATACAATCGAGACCCGAATTTGACGAATGTCACAATGGATTTTTTTATGTTGTTGTCGGGTTCCATTTTGGAACCCTAGGCAACAAATTTTGTTTGACTTTTCTTCAGGAATTTTTGTCGCAAGAATTCATGGTTTGATTTAGTTCTTGAAACTGGTATGGTTTCTTTTCTTTTAACACATTCAAGGTGTTTGATGAAATGCCTTATTTGTATTTTTTGGTGCATCTAAGAAATTTTTATTGAATTGTGTTTGATGAAAGGTTGAGGTTTCTAATTGGGTTAAATTTATAACCACACAGATCACTTATCAATTATACTTTGGCATTTTTGGTGATGATTACTTTGAAATTCGGATTAGTTTGGTGAAGGATGGTTGGTTGATGAATCTGTCATGAACTAATGGTGTATGGCTGTGATTGTGATGTGCGAAAATATATATATAAATAAAACACAAGTCGCAACTAAGCTTTAAAAACCAAACAATCTATCCTAGTTCACACAAATGGCAAGTGTACCGGTCAAAGTCAAACAATCTATCCTAAAACTCATTCAAGATCCAAGAATAACTAAATCAAAGTCAAACAATCAATTACTTGCAAAACAATCCAAAGAAAAAGATCAATTCAACTAGTTAGGGTTCTTGAACAATAAACAAAGTTTAATGATAATTACT
This sequence comes from Bidens hawaiensis, assembly GCF_021521415.1. NCBI lineage: Eukaryota > Viridiplantae > Streptophyta > Magnoliopsida > Asterales > Asteraceae > Bidens > Bidens hawaiensis. Next base: position 50,957 of record NW_027496147.1, read on the forward strand.
TAGGGTTATATGGCTGAGTTTATGGATGTATTTGATGCCTAGCAGCTGCACAAGAGTCTCCTTGGTGTTCTTCTTCCTCTCCAGCCGTCACAGCCACCACAACCGCCAAACTCTTCTTTTTTTTTCTTCTCCTTTTGCTGCTGCCGATCGGAACTTTTATAGGAAGTTAGGGTTCTTTTTATTTCGGGATTAGGGCTGTGTTATTGGCTGGAAACTAAGTTAATTAACTTAATATAATATCATGTAAGGCTTCTAACTTTTGGGCTTGGGTTGGGCCTTGAGTTGTAGCTTTGAAACTTGACCAACAAGGCCTCTAGAATCTTCCAAATTAACTCTTTTTTCACCATCTTCCATAAACCTACAATTAACATTTAAACTTTGTAAATTATTGCACTTAACCCACAATACTTTCATAAAATAAACAATTAAGCACAAAAACCATGATAAAATCATAAGGAAAGTAAGTGTGTTTTACTACACATCAGATGGATACTTGGGTATCGGGCGTAGCAACCTATGTTGCTGCCGTGTACCAGACCCGGGCCTTGGTATATTGCTGCCGTGTACAGGACCTGAGCCTCGGTTAACAACCCCGCGTGAATTTTTTGAATGTAGGTTTTCTCATTTTATTTGTTAGATTCATGAGTTTAGGTCGTGATGTTCATTTTTTAGTAATGGTTTTGCAAATTTTAGTGTATATTTAATTTGCTAATTCTTTGTGTTTAGACGGTGATTTTTTACCGTCCCGGGCTCCAAATTGGAGCCCTAAGCGATGGCGGGCGTAGTTTATGGTGGTGGCGGTCCTTAGAGTTTTTTATGTGGTTGTAGATGCGGTGTTTTGCACTAATGTTGGGTGTTTCACAGCTGGCATTTGTTGACGTTGTTGTAGTCAGCATTTTAGGCGTCTATGATTTTGAATATATTGTGATCGATCCCTCCGTAAAACTTATCATCTTCTGGTCTCAATCACACAACAGGTAATCAGTTCAATTACGTGTAATCACATTCGATATAGCCAATGTATTTATCTTTTTTACATTTAATCTTTATTTTTGAGGAGATTTTATTTTAAATAATTGCAGGTGGTAATATATATTATTGAATTGCTAAATAAAAGCATACTAGGTGAGGTTATTAAAGACCATAGGAACAAGGTAAGTCCAGAATTTTGAGTTCTTTCAGTTTGTTAAGATCTTAAGTTGTAACAAGATTTGTTTGTTGATTTGCAATTTGTTTGTTGTTGTGATGTAGGTCTCAAAAAAGTCACGTCAGTTACCTGTTAACAGCGAGAGTGTATATCTAGATTTTCAACTTTTAATTATATATTCATAACATGATTATTAGATGAAAAAAAAAAGTTTGTTGTTCTTGACATAATACAATATCTAAATGGGTTCGGGTCACTTGCGGGTCGAAACCACAAGCACATTTATTTAAATGGGCTGTGTTCATGTAAACACTACAAATTTGTGGGTTGACCAGTTTAACTTACTGATTTTTGTTTTAAGTTTTTAAAGCATACTTTTATAAAATAACATAAATTGTTTATGTTTTTATGGCATAATACAAAATGGGATCGGGGCACTTTCGGGTTAAAACCACGAGCACGTTTACCTAAGTGGGTTCAACCCCCGGGTTATCTTGAGGTTAAAATCATTGTAAATGCTTTTTTATCATTCTTACAAAGAACATGGTGAGCTTGACGACAAGTTCCTTTTTCTTTTGAAGAAAGATATGTTGTTGAATACTAGGAGCAAACCAAAAGCCATGCCTTTATTAAATGTGGGTATTTGATAGGTATGTCATTTTAACCTTGGGATTTATTTTTAAAAGTTTTATCATGCAAATTTTAAGATTGGCGTGTTGTAGGTTTTTTCATTGGACGTGAATTGATTCAACTTGACGAGTTAAGGAGGATTTATTATTGCTTTTCATTGCCGCTTGAAAAGTTGTACACAATACATTGTCCTTTGTACTTATTTGTTTGCCTTATTTGGCTTACATGTGCTCTGCCTTACTTATCTTCCTTTACACACGTCTCTCATGCACGCATTTGAAAAAGATTTTTAACCATCATTGTTCGAATATGTGTGGGTGTTAAGGTTGTCGGGTTGAATGTCAACGACCATTTGTGGCCATCTGTATTGGTTATACTCTTTGTTAAGAGGGTTGAATGTTTAAGCTATGGTTTGTTGTGTTCGATGAAATGTCATTCTTTTTTGTTTTTGTATTCGGCTATGGTTTTACAACCCCCCGCAACGCGGGGGGGTCGAAATACTAGTTTTATGTTAAATGTGATTTTTATAGAGTGTATATATTTTTTATTTAATAATGTTTCGATGCTTATGCCTCTCTCTGCCTCGAGGCTTACGCCTCGGGAGTGTTAAGGAAAACGCTAGATTCCCGTTTCCGCCTTTTTAAACATTGCATGTTATTTGTTTAATTGTTTTACACTTTTACTTTTTAGTTTCTGATGGGTAATGAGTTTATTTGTTTAGGTCTTATAGAATTTGTTTTGAACTTTTGATGCTTTAGAATCTGTTTTGATGAATTTATTTTATAATTTTAATATTTTTATGTTTTAGAATTTAGACTTTTAGAGTTGTGCCGTTAAGTTCTAAATTTAATATTTGATTAAGTGATTCATGATTTAATGATTTATGAATAAATCAGTTTTTATGTTGATGAATCGTAGAATCAATTTTTATTATATTTTTATTTTTTTGGATATCATGTCTTCTAAGCCTATACACTTATCCGGTAGTCAAAAATGTAAATAAAAAAGAATTTAAAAAGGCTCAAATCGAGAAGATTGCAAATATACATACGTTTTTTCCAAAAAATAACCTCAAAGTTCTAATGTTATCACATTGTCTAAGTTATATAAACATATATTAGTTTGTATTATAGGGCATTTTGTTTGTCGTATTCTCAGAGACGGCCTGTTTGACGTCTTCCAATACTTTTAAAATTAAGGGGTAGGGTTTGATGAGGTGGTGGTGTGAAAGCAGAGAAGAGGGGAGGGCTTTTTTTTGGGGGGGGTGTGTGTGTGGGGGGGGGGGGGTGTTTGAAAGATACCGAAAAGAGGGGGAAGTGTTGATTTTGATGGATGTGTATTATTAATATGATTAAAATGATAAAAGGGATTTAGAAAATAAATAATATAAAAAGGAAACTAGAAAGACCAAAACGCCCTTAACTTAACGTTATAAAATTAACAAAGTTAGTGATTTGGATGAATCTAGCAATAAATGAGAAACCTTAATGAATCTGACTTTTTTTACTTTCTTTCTTAAAACCTGGCCTTTTAATGTAATAAATTGTACTTACTTTTACAAAAGATTTTGTTTGACTTCTCAACCCGAGCTTATCATCCATTGTGCGGCAACATATCTCAAAGTATACATGGTACGATATATTAGTTTAGCTATATTTTAGGGTACACCCTTTTACAAAAACTATAAGACGTTTTTCATTAAAAATTTCATCACATGATGCATACACCCACGTAGTACGTCTATGTTGGTTGTAAAATCAATTTTGCGCGTATGCATTGACATACAACGTTCCGAATTGGATATAGTGGTCGATAACAAATTGATACTCAAAAATACTAACAAACACACAATTTAAATCTAACTCTAATGTTATTATAATCAATAAACTAGATAAAATCAATATTACAGTAATCCTTCATATAATCATGACTATGATATATAAGGGTAACCGTACGTAGTCAACAAGTATTAACAATTATAATTGAACACTAATTGCAAAAACATAAACCATTGCATATATAAGGGTAACCGTACCTATAGGTCCATCCCTATAACTTACACGTGAGGTGTCTAATTAGATGGAAATTATCAACAATGGGTTTTCTGGCCAGCGTATGCGCCTATGCTGGGCGACATTCGATAAAGTCAGTCCCTGAAGACTTGGACAACATGTACTAAACTGTATTTCAAGCCATCCTCGCATTGCAAGTCCTACCAAACTCCACAATCAAACCTCATATTGAACACAAAAAATTACACAAACACATAACACAGTGTCATTATTATATTCCCTATAACATGTTATGACATGTACTTCTTTGGCTCCTATTCTTCCTTTAAAATTCAACATCTTAATTTGATGCCAATTAAGTTTTTGAGACTTTAACTTGTTGACTTCTGCAGTTAACCATACCTCTCTTTAATGAGATAGTATTAATCATATTATCTCATTACTCTCCATTCTTGCCAGTCTAACTAATTCCCTAGCTAGTCAAACTCTAGTTAACATTTGAAAATGCTGAAATATAAATTATTTCAACTGAATTCCAAACATATGGTTGTGTAGCTATGCTATAAGTTTTTGTATTGTGTTTCTTTTCATGAGGGATGCTTGCTGCATCAGATTCATGAGGGCTTAGCAAAGAAGAATGAGTGTTGGATTAGATTTGTGTGGGCTTAGCAACGAGGGGATAAGTCGAAGTCTGGGCATGGGCCATAATTAGGTATAAGTTGGATCTTGATAAACAAAGAAGAAGAAACTTCTTCCATAGTGGAGTTTTTTCATATTTTTTCTCATATCATAAGTGTATGTCTTCAACTTCTCCAACTGTTGAAGACCATTTTGCGACATTGTAAGATTCTTGTTTGATAGTTTGAGAGGTTATGTTTTGTTAGTGCACAGTTTTGGTCGTCTCGAGTCTCTGTAACCGTTTGTAATTTATTATTATTTTAATGTAAGGTTATTTTAGTAATTACAAGCCCATTCGTTATCATTATGTACGTCATTCTATAAGCTTGTTTAACGGATGATAGTTATTATGTTATTCTTGTCCATTCGTTAAGGATGTTTAACGAATGGACCTTAATCGTTATTGATACGTATCCATTCGTCATGAAATGTTGACGAATGGGGTATAGCGAATGAGTCATTCGCTATAGCATTTTGTTATTTTATGTAATGAAGACGAATGAAGGTCATTCGTTACGGAATGTGCAACAAATGACATTTATCTTCTATATATAAGGTTGATTCAGACGTTTAATTTAAGTGTGATTTAAGTATTTCTCTCTAAGCCGTTACTCTGCCCGTTTAATCATTCACACACTTCGTTCATTAACGTATCAATCACATACACATATTAGATAACTAGATCCGTAGGTTAACCGATATGAGTTGATCAATTGATTGTTAGCTCAAGCTTTCTAACAAGTGGTATCAAAGCAGCAGGGTTAGATTGTGTATTTGTTAAGGTAATTCAACATGAATTGATTGATAATTCATGGTTTGATTGTTAATTCGATATTCAAATTTGATTTTATCATTTCTTCATTGAATTAGCATGTTGAGATGTTAACTGGTTGATAAATTGATTGGAATTGGATTCAGTATTGGTTGTGTGGATTGTATGGTTGTTGAATTAGGTTATTAACGTGAATTGGAATGGAATTGGTTTGAATTTGGATGTTACGGGAACAAAGGATTCTGTTTGTGGTTATGGTTTTCGGACTGTGTTTGGATTGATTATAGTGGTTCGGAATGTTTGAGATTTGTCCACGGGACTGAGACGAGTATTTTGAGATGTTACTTGTTTGACTTGGTTTAGATTTCGACGATTAATCCATCAATTTGTGATCTTCTGGATGATGGTTTGAATCTGGAAAACATTTCCAGATCTGGAAATTAAACTTTGAATGTTTGAAGAATTGAAGATACGTATTCATTTGTTATGATGATTTTGATCATTCGTTACGCGTATAATATTCATTCGTATCTCAGTCTAACTAATTCTTGCCACGTGTCAAGTTTGTTACAACTAAATAACAACCTAATTCGTTACTATAGTTGATTCGTGATTAGCTATTCGTTATTAAAACCCATTCGTCATCCAGTGAATCCTTTTTCATCACAGAAACTCATTCGTGCCAAAGTCATTCGCTACATAGACATCATATCATCTGTTATATTATTCTTTTCCACATTTGTTAGCTCAATTCGGTAAGCTATTCGGGTGTTGATTCGTCATCTTTGACCCTTCATTCGTGTGAGCTATCCGTAATTCTCATTCGTAAAGACTAAGAACCATTTTCCACTTCATTCGTTACGTGATTCATACATCCATTCGCCACTGTTCACCATTAGTTACTTCTCATTCATTCGTCATACCCATTCGTTACTGATATTTTCATTTTAAACCTCTAAGTATCAAGTTTGGACATTTTTAAAATTAAACCTTTATTTTAACCTACTTTTTTAAATGGCTGGTTTTTATGCACTGGCCTCTCAGAACCTATTGATGCACAAATGTTACATCTTGATGCTGAGATTGGATCTCATTCAAAATGTCCTTGGTTAATGAAGTTTAGTGATTTTGCTAAATGAGAACCATGTTTCAGAGCACATCTAGGATCTGTACATCCTGATTATTCAAGGTGTCTTGACGATGTTTATACAGTACCTTTGATTGGTAGTGAAACCACTGCATTTTCACCAAAGGCTTTTTCTCAATATTCTCAAGAAAAAAAGAAAGCAATAGAGATTGAAACAAAGGCATATTCTGCGTTAACAATGGCATTACCTGACAATATTTTCCATCAAGTGGGAAGTATTAAAATTTGTGCATCTTTGTTTCAGTACATTAAAATGAGAAGTATGGGTAATACTGAGGAAAGTAAAAAGGTGATGTTAAAGTTGCAGTTTCGAAATTTTAACTTGTTGAAAGGAGAGATTGTGGAGGAAATGCTTACAAGATTAAATCATTTTATAGCGGAGATGAATAAGTTAAAGATGGAACCGAGTGAAGTTGATAAGATTGATACCGTGAAGAATGCTCTTCCAAGTTCTTACTCGACGTTTCTCATGGTACTTAAAGAAAATAGTTTCTTTAAGAATGAAGATCTTACTGCTATGGAATTTATGCAAAAGACTAAAGATAGATAGTATGACTTGAAATGTCAAAACTCATCAAAAGATACTCAAGACCCAACGTTATATGGAGGTTGTTTGCCTTTGAGTATTTCTGCTGCTCCAGTTAATGCATTTCTTACTCAAACTTCACAAGAGGGATAATCTTCCTATAGTGATCTGAAAGTATGTTTCATGGCTTCCGGGTTTAATGACGTTCCTAGTGGATCAACTGCAAATGTTTTCACTGCATCACCTAATGCAAACATGAAGGAGGCTGAACAGAAATTTGCTTTCCTTAGTACTTTCATGACATCCTATGAAAACTTGGTGGGTAGCAAGATTGCTACAAGTGATTTGACTGATGAAGATTATGATCAAATTGATCATGATGATCTAGAGTTAATGGATCTCAAGTGAAACATGGCTATGATTGTACAAAAAGTGAAGAATTTTATGCAACGAACTGGAAAATATTTACCATCTTTGAACAAACGGGTTGGTTTTGACAAATTGAAGGTTAAATGTTACAACTACCAAGAGTTTGGTCATTTTGCTAAGGAATGTGATAGCCAAAGAAGGAATACAATAATCCCCGTTCTCAAGACGGAAGTTCAGAAAAGACTCTTACTGTTGTGAAAGGTAAACCGTCTGGGGAGATTCTTCAAAAGCTGCAGGATCACAAGCTTTCCTCACAGTTGAAGGGATAGACTGAAATCAACGACTGCTGGGCAATGGAGGTCAAACTAATCTGGAAATGTTTGAGCAAACTGAAAATTTTCAAGATGCAAGTGGAGTGGGATTGACTTCTGAAAGTGAAGTTGAAACTGAATTAGATTTAGATGTTTCTTGCAACATGAAACCCAATACCTTTGCTTGCATGGCAAAAATTGACGAGGTCAATTCTTCATCTGCTTCTATTAGGTTATCAGAAAATGTGTCTTGTTTTAATTGTGAAACATTTAAGTCAAAAAATGATTTAATTAATGTTTAAAATGATTCACTACTTAAAGAACTTGCTTCGATCAAGGATACATATATACAATCATTAGAATCACAAAAGATATCGAAGGATAAGATTGAGGGATTTTCTGTAAGTAATGATGATCTAAAAGCAGAACTTTCAGACCATTAATGAAAAAACAATTTTTGAAATTCTCAAACAAAGATCTAAAATAACCGAGCTAGAAAAGAGGTTCTAGAGTTGAAAAACAAATTAGACAAGTTTAGAAATTTATCCTTTTTGTTGAATGAAATTACTGAAGTATCTGGTAAACAAAAGGGTTCTAAAAATGGTTTAGGATTTGTTGAGATTCCTCCACAATTTCACGATGACTATTCCCGAAATCCATTTGGGGGAAAGGAAGAAGTTGTAACTGAACCAGTCATTCATGCGGAGAAACCGAAACATAATGATAAAGAAAAAGCTTTAACTCACTAACCACATATTCAGAGTAACAAAGTCTTTGTTGAGAAAGTCATTATAGAGGATGTAGTTGAACCATAAATTGTACACAAAGAGTCGAATATTCCACATTCGAATCACATTTTATCTGAACCTCATGAATTTGAGAAAGTTGTGTACGGTTCAAGTACATCTAAAATAAAAGAGCCTAAGACATCTAAGGTTAAGGCTAAGAAATCAGAAAAACCAAAAATTTCTGATGCAGATTTGATGCACTTCATCAATCCATCTACTTCTAATGAAAACACTGGTCGTGTGTTTAAGTTAAAAGGTCTTAGCAAAGTATGCACTGAAAAAGACATTACACTTAATTTGATCAAACCAGAGTTGGTTGAGAGTGCCTTTAACAATGAAACTTCAAAGATACAAGATCTTGAACATGAATTTGCTAAATCTAAAGTATCAAACGCAAAATATCCATTGGTTAAAGCAAAAAAATTGTTAAAATCTGTTAAGAAAGTTCAATTTGTTAATTCAAATGGAACTGACACGTTACAGAGTTTTTCTAATTGTTCAAACCTTGATTTTTATATAAAAAAGAAATTTGTTATGTTTGATGACTTGAACAAAGTGCATGTTCCTGGAGTTTCTCATCAACCTTCGGTTGCACCAGTTTCTGTCAAACCACAACATACGTTTGTTGACATGAGAACATGCTTTTTATGCGGTGAACATGGTCACATAGTAAGAAACTGTGGAATCAAGAATCACAGAATCTTCATTCGTTTATCAAGGAACAAGCCAAACCAGTTCCTTTGGTTAAAGAAATTCTGGAAAGACCCATGTCTTGTGATGATGAGACTAACATCATGTTTTCAAATTTGAATCCATGCAAAGTGATTCATGTTGATGAAAGCAAAGTTAATTTAAAACCCAAATGTGTTCCTACGGAACCAATTTGTAAAAATGTCAACACAAATGTAGTTCAAGCTGCATACTTGAGACGTAAGTCAAAAAGGCCTATGACTTATTCACAAGTAGCTAAACCGCATTTGGATTCAATCATAATTAACTCTTTAAGAGAAATTAAAGAGCTGTCCAAGACTGAGGCCTGGGCTGCCTTTTTGAACTAATCATTTTACCTATATATGCAGAGTTTATCCAAGACTATATCTGGTGAAAACTAGATTATATTTAGTGGATGCTCTCGTCATATTACCGGCAACATATACCTACTAACCAATGTCAAGAATATTCAAGGGGGTTATGTAGCTTTCGCGGGTAATTCTGGGGGAATGATTACAAAACAAGGAGATGTATCAAATGGTCATATTATATTTGAGAAAGTTAATTGTTGTGATAAAGTGGATCACAATCTGTTAAGCATGTCTCAAATTTGTGATAAGAAGCATACCACTGGATTTACTGACATGGAATGCATAATACTCAAACCAAGATATGTCATTCAGAAGACATGGTTGTTATGTCGTCTCCTCGTTGAAATGATATTTATGTACTGAATATGAGTACTAAGGTATCGACTTTTGTTGAAACGTGTTTTGTCTCAAAAGAAACTGAGAATGACTCGATTCTGTAGCATAGGCGTATGGGTCACATTCATGTTAGAAAGATGAACTATCTGCTGGCAAATGATATGGTGGATGGGGTTTCCCTGAAACACTTCAAGCTGACCGATCAATGTGATGTATGAAACTGGGCAAATAGAAGAAGAAGTCACACCAATCTAAGTTAATTAATTCCATTTATACTCCTTTGGAACGACTTCATATGGATTTGTTTGGTCCTGTGAATCGTGCGAGTATTGCTGGAGATTGGTACTGTCTAGTTGTCACTGATGACTATTCTAGATACTCATGGGTGTTATTTATGAGTTCAAAAGAGCAGACACCGATTCTTGTTCAAATCTTAATCACGAAGATTGAGTTATTGTACAAACACAAAGTGAGACGTATTCGGGGTGATAATGGTACAAAGTTCAAAAATACTATATTGGATTTCTTTTGTATCCAGAAAGGAATTCATCGAGAATATAGTGCTCCATATGTACCTCGACAGAATGGTGTTGCTGAACGGAAGAACCGAACACTAATTGAAACTACAAGAACAATGTTGGCAGGTTCAAAGCTTCCTGTCCAATTTTTGGAATGAGGCGGTGAACACTGCTTGCAACACGCTTAATCGTGTTCTGACTGTGAAGAAGTTGTAAAAGACAAGTTATGTGCTTCTAAACAATCAAAAACCTAATTTAAAGTTTTTAGAACCGTTCGGGTGTCCTTGCACTATGTTGAAAAGAGATGCGGGAAAATTCTAAGAAAAGTCTATTGAAGGATATTTCTTGGGCTATGCATCTAAGAAACGTGTTTTCAACTTTACTTCGGGTTGTGTTGAAGAGTGGTACCATGTTGATTGTCAACGATACACAACACCTCCTGCTGGCAAGGGTCCTAATTGGATGTTTGACTATGAGAGCTTATTTAATTCTTTCACTCCCATAGTTGATCAATCGAACGAAGACTTGGTGCGTGCTTATTTAGAAGATCAATTGTTTTCCACACCAAAGTTTTCGCCTTCTAATTATGATAATGTTACACAAGATGATATTCATGATACGTCTGATGTTATTTCTATTTCATCGGATGATAGTCATTTTGTTGATTCCTCTTCAATTCCATTTCTTGAAACTCATGAGATTGTTGAATCGTCTCATGATGCTGAAGAGAATCTTACTATTTAATTTATAATGTTGTTGTGCCTGAGAATCCGACACTTAGGATTCACACGTATCATCCTCAGGACAATATCATTGGTGATCTTAATGTTGATGTGCAAACACGTCATCGGATAGCTGATATGAGTGATGTTAATGTATTATGTGCGTATGCTGATACGCATTCTTTAAGAATCACGAATCTCGCTAAATACACCTGCTTTATGTCTCAAACGGAACCGACAAGTGTTCGTACGGAGCTTTAAGACTCTTCGTGGGTAGAAGCAATGCAAAAGGAATTGCAACAGTTCAACTGATTTGGTGTTTGGGATCTCAATGACAAGCCTGATAAGTTAAGAAACTAATTCCGACCAAATGGGTATTTAAATTTAAAAAGGATGATCGTGGGGTTATCATCAGAAATAAAACACGTTTGGTTGTGCAAGGAATTTTTCAGCAAGAAGGCATAGACTACATAGAAGTGTATGCTCCATTTGCTCGATTGGAGGCTATACGAATATTTTTGGCCTATGCAGCTTTCAAGAATATTAAAGTTTATCAAATGGACGTCAAGAGTGCATTTCTCAACGGGGAACTTCATGAAGAGGTTTTTGTGTTGCAGCCTCCTGGTTTTGAAGATTAGGACTATCTTAACCATGTTTATGGTTTAATCATGGCACTTTATGGTCTACACCAAGCCCTGAGAGCTTGGTACGACACACTTGCTAACCATTTGACTGATAGTGGCTTCAAACAAGGGATTGTGAACTGTACTCTCTTTTATAAGTCTATCGGAGATGATTTGCTCCTTGTCCAGATATATGTCGACGACATCATATTTTTTTCTACAAACGATAAGCTGTGTAAGGATTTAGAGAAGTCAATGCAAACAAAATTCGAAATGAGCTCGATGGGGAGATGAATATCTTCTTAGGGTTGCAGGTTCATCAGTCTGATACTGGAATTTTTATTCATCAGACGAAATATGTGAATGACGTCTTGAGCCAATTCAAGATAACTGCCGGAAAAATCCCTTCGATGCCTCTTCCCGTGGGTCACAATTTGTTACCAGATGAATTGGAGGATACCGTAGATCCAACCCTGTACCGAGCAATAAATGGTTCTTTAATGTATCTAACTGCTTCTCATCCTGATATTATGTTTGTTGTTGTTTATGTGCTAGGTACCAATCAAGTCCCCGAGTGACTCATCTGGCGGCGGTTAAACGTACACTTCATGTAACATCTCGTTTTCTCGTTTCGGTTAATAAAATAAAAACATGAGTTATTATGAGTCAGGCTAGTGTTGGGTTAATTGTATATGGGTTATGGACTTGGATTAAGAAGGAAAGAAGGAAAGACCATGGGCTTAAGCCCATGATCCATAATATACAAACCTTAATTACTAATTAGTTCATTCATTTACACATATTCCATACACCACCCAAAACACACACTTAAGCTCTCTCTCAAGTTTCTCTCTTTTATCTAGACAAACCAAGAAGGAAAACCAATCCCGACAAGGTAATGATAGTATGTTATGGCATGAACTGAAACCCGTTGTATTTAGTCATGAAACGACGAGCCGACACTTTTAACCGTTAAAGTCACGAGATCTGGGTGGAATCGGGTATGAACCGAGCATAAGATGAGCCTAGGGTTCACCCTAGCTCAGATCTGGATCGAACTGGACGAAAAACGGTGAAAATGGTGCAAAAGCACGTTTTTCCGGCCACTGGCCGGTTTTCCGTCGGTGACGTAGCCGGAAAGGCGACGGGTACGAGGTTAGCATGTCAGAGAATGTTTCTGACATTCTCTGACCTAACCCTAATTCGTTAACGGAGAGTTAATGAACTAGAGGTAATTCGTCAGGTTGATTCGTTAACGGAAGCTTAACGAACTAGCCTTAGTTCGTATCCAAATTCATTAAGGAAAAGATAACGAATTAACCCCAATTCGTTATGACCATTCGTTAAAAGGAGATAACGAAGTAGAAGGTGCAATTCGTTACAGGGGGGTCATTCGCTATGAAGTTCAATTCATCAAAGGACCAGTTCGTTATACGGTCCAATTCGTTACAAGGACCAGTTTGTTATGATAGTCAATTCGTTATAAAGTAACGAATGGGTCAGTCGTTATGAACCCAATTCATTAAGAACTAAGTAACGAACTAGAAGTTTGATAAAACGACAGAACAGTCCCTGGACTTAGAAAAAGAATGATATAATTACATAATAGCCTTTGGACTTTGATAGATTATGAAAGATACCTTAAAAGGTTAATGAGTAACGATTAACTAACCGGTAAAGGTTCCATGGAGTAAAACCGGCTTAGACGCTTAAGATTAATTAAGTAAACAATAAGAAGAGCTAGAACCATATTTAATATATGTAATTATTATAAGTTAGTCGGGCACAGCTCAAGAAAGGAATTACCATAAACGGTGAACGTAATCGCGTTCAGGTGAGTTTCTAGCCCCACTTCCTTGTTATGTTTTCAGGGCTGTGTGCATACTCGATGTGATATTTAATACACTTACCTTAAGTGGTAAGTGTATGCCTTGTATGATTCATGTATGATGAATGCTTGACGGTGCGTGAATGATCTTCGGATATTACATGTACCGCCAGGTGGTAGTTTAAAGGTATGATTGCTATATATGAAGTATGAATGATGTATGTATGTTATATTATTTATGAATGATTGATAGTACGTGAACGATCTTCGGATATTGCATGTATTGTTAAGGGAAGTATGTAAAGAAAGGTATGGTTTGGTTGCACAGAACAAAGGGACCAGACCCTAATAATATCTGTGAGGATAGGGACCAAACCCTGATAATATCTGTGAGGATAGGGAACATACCCTAATAATATATGTGAGGATAGGGACCAAACTCTAAGAATATCTGTGAGGATAGGGACCAGACCCTAATAATATCTGTGATGTTGGGGACTAGACCCTTATAATATCTGTGAGGTTATAAGGCGGAAGGCTCTTTAGTAGTATGGATAGTTATGCATGTAAAGTAAAGTATGAATGATGTAAACACCTTCGGGCATGTGTGCAAGTATGTGAACTGATTGTATGTTGTAAGATTAACTAGAAATCACTCAGCGTAGCTGACTTTTAGTATGCACGCAGGTGGGTAGAATGAGGCAGCTCGCTTAAGGGGAGACACATGGAAAGGAATTGAAGATACTGGCATCTCAAGGAAATTTTATGTTATTTAAAAGACAATGTTTTATGTTTAAACGTCTCGAATGCTCGTTAAGATAAGAATTGATGGTTATGTAATATATTGTTTGAAGTTTTTATATTCCACGTAAAGTTTTAATTAACTCTGATATTTAAAACTATGTTAATGAGTAAATCTAACGTCCAGTGTAGGGCACCGGTAACGGGGCCTTACACTTCACTACTTGAGGGGTAATCCTGACATCGGGTTATGGTATCCCAAGGATGATAGCTTTGAACTCACTGCATTTTACGATTCGACTATGGAGGATGCAAGATTAATTTCAAGTCAACTACAATGGGTTGCCAATTTTTAGGAAGCCGACTTGTTTCCTGGCAGTGTAAGAAGCAGACAACGGTCTCCACTTCAACTGCAGAAGTAGAGTACGTGGCAGCCTCGAGTTGCTGTTCACAGGTTCTTTGGATCCAACAACACTTGCGGGATTACGGTTTGAAGTTTCTTACTACTCCCATATTTATTTATAACTCTGCTGCTATTAGTATCACTAAGAACCCCGTGCACCACTCTAAGACGAAGAATATCGAAATACGATATCATTATCCTTTGTTTTGAAAAGAAATTGATTGATCTAGAGAAAGTGCACACGGATTTTCATAAAGCTGATCTGTTTACCAAAGCTTTTGATAAAACACGCTTTAACTTTTTGATTGGTTTAAACGGATTAAAATCTTTTGCTGATATCCTTAAGATCGGATAATCAACTTTTTGTTTGTAAAGTATTTGTTTTTACTTTTGTTATTCTATTGTTTTGGGTTTTGGGGGAGAAAAAGGGGAAAATACAAAAATGTTGTGACTTCCGTTTGTATAGAGAAAAACGAAAAACATGAAAATATTTCAAAAGGACAAAAACATTAAAAAAATGCTCCTAAAAATGAGTTTTGAAGCAAAAAGAGAAAATGATAGTACATTGACCATTTAGCCCTATATCCAGAAAAAAATAAGCTTAAAAGGCTGAGTGCTTAACTGCATTGGTGCATTGATAGGTCTTAAACAAACTGTTAAGGTAAAGTGTGTGATATAAACATAAAGAACTGCCAAATTGAAAGAGGTGTTAGTCTCTTCCAAAAGTTTCTGTAATGAAGGAAGAATTGTAATAGCCTGTTATACTCAAGCCTTATGTCTTGTTTGATCACCAAAAACCAAAATTCTAAATAAAATGCATCTAGTGTATGGTTAACGCTTCAACGGTGTATGGCCTTATGGCCTCAAATCCTGTATTGATGGGATGCATCCGATTTCGGGACACTGTGAGTCTTTATGTGGCTTAATTATTTGGGTATTCATAAACATAAATATTTCAAATGATTTTAGAGCGAACCCAAAGTAAGTAAACTTGATCACTATTGTACATTGTACAAACTCATTACTGAGTCATTCAAAATCCACTGTTAGTCATACATTGTTCCTCCCTTGCGCGCGTCTTAATACCAGTAAGAAACAAACCCCCGGGGAATGCAATGTCTGTAAGCCTACATATGAACTCGTACATACACACTCACAGTAAAGAAAGCTTGGTGTATTGCTTGATAACGGGGGTATGCCTTGTAGCAGTGTTTTGAAACCCGGCCCGGCCGGTCAGACCGGTTTGACCGGGACCCGGTCCCTATACCGGGTCGGGTCAGTGTATTTGGGCCGTTCTCGAAAAACCCTGACGGTTTTGCGGGTGAGCGGTCGGCCTGGACCGGTTGACCCGACGGGTGAACCGGTAAAACCCATTTTTTCATTAAATCCAAAATGAAATGTGTATACCGGGATTCGAACTTTGGTCATTTCAGAGATCGAAGTTTTAACAATTATCCATTAGGCAACCAATCAAGCTTCATTGATGTCTTTATTGATCAAACATAAATCATACGTATATAAAAAGCAGTTTATAAAACATAGATAAACATTAAAGTTTGTTATTATTATTATTTTTGGTTACCATTATTTTATATATATATATATATGAATTATATATATATATGTGTGTGTGTGTGTGTGTGTGTGAAAATATATATTTAAATTATTTATGACGTCGTCCGGGCCAAACACTAGTCCGCCCTCCCGGGTCAGTCAGACATTTGACCTGGTAAGGCGTCAGGGTTGACGTCCGGGTCGGGTCTGAAAACATTGCCTTGTAGTGGGGATTATGAGCTTAGATTGCTTATAAATCTATAAAATCAATATTTTAATCAGCAGCATAATGGTCTAAGTCAAGTTGGGGTGATATGGTAAAAGTCAAACTGAGCCTAAACCGAGATTAAGGGCTGATAGTTTCTGATATTTTGTGCGTTAATTGAAAATTAAATCATATCAAAAAAATACTAGAAGGTTTGTTATAAGATTTAAGTGGACAACAATATTAATGACTGACTTAACGTCAGTCATAATAACGCTGAAATATTAAACTGCGATGGAAGGGTCATTTGGTCAATATGATTATCTGCTCAACTCACAAAAATATGTACTGTATTCGTATAATAGATCTCATATTTGTATTTGTTTCCTTTCTTTTATTTAATTCACATATATAAAAAAATCCAAAAATATTGTGTTTTTAGTTTATCTTCTGCTTTATTTTTGATTTTCGAGCTAAATGGTACAAATTTGAAAAAAATATATCAAAAAGGTTTTCCCACGTTCTTATTTAATTCGTTTTATTGAATTCTTTTATTTAACTGATTTAAGTTAATCGGCTTTAAAGTAATTTCTTTTAACTTATGTGTTTCCAATGAAACGCACGTTAAGGTATTGCATCTTACTCCAAGTGGTAAGAATTCTTAAGGTAAAGTTCGTCGGAACACGGGTTTCGATGCATTATTTAATTCTTGAAATTTAAAATGAAAGTTTTCATTTTTAAATTGTTTATTTAATTGCTATTCGCTATGAGTATTCATAATGAATAGAGTCCATTCGCTATATATACTGATAAAGAATGAGGGTCTGTCATCTTTTAATTGCATAACGAATAAACTTAATCGTTACCTTCATTCGCTTCCGATACAATGATAACGTATGACCTCATTGGTCATTAATATCGATAACGAATGAAGAACGAATCTCGGTTGATTCATTATGAATGTTAACTTAAGCTTGATTCGTTAACTTTGGTTAACGAATTAAGAAACGAATATGAGACATTCGTTAATTTTGAATTAACGAATGAGTCTATTTGTTTGCATCGGTTTGTGTGCATTTTTTGTCCTTTATAATGAACATGGGGTGAACGAATCGGCTCATTCGTTCACCTAGATTATCACAAAAACAAAGCAAAACTCTGCCAAAATTTTTCAGATTTTTCAACCATCACTCTATCAATTTCTGGAGATTATCTAAGATTCATAAGGTAAAACCAGTTCAAACATGATGAGTTTCGTCGAATTTCATCCATGATTGATAGGTTAATTGATCATTTTATTAACCGGGTCTATGTAATGAACTAAAAATCAACTTAAACCTGTGTTTTAATCTTAATGGTTTATTCGGGATGGTTAACGATGAGTATACGAGTTCAATGATGTATGTATTTCATTGATTCATCGTCATACATGATTTAACTGTAATTTGGTTGCATGTTGACCATATGGGTTTCAAATTAATTTTGATTTTGATGAACAGGGGTCAAAGTTGATAATTATTGGTATCTATTCATTATGGATAACGAATAGCTGATCATTCATGTCTGAAAGAAATAAATGAACTCATTTGTTGAAACTTCAACACGAATAAGACTTATTTGTGTCATTATGTAACGGATGAACATTCATTCATTCCACATATTTGATGAATGAAATCATTCGTTCATATACATTCGTTATTTACTCTTTCGATGATAAGATGACAATGAATCATGCTATTCGTTATAACGAATGACAACAAGCGTCATAACGAATGTGTTAACGAATGATACTTATAATTTAAAACATAATTCAATATATTTAACTATATATTGAAATTTTGATTTAATTTAATATTATGTTCTATGTTACTAATGCTCGGGTTTTTGTGACTACAGCAATGGCTGATGAAATGATACAAGATGTACCAGCTGTCAATACACAACCTGTTGTTCAACAACAAGCTCAAGATGCTCCTATGTTACCGTTTGATAAGAAGCACAATATTTGTGCATTCGTACATGAGAACTTTGCGATCAGAACATCTTTGGAGATATCATCGCATTTTTACGCCGATCCCGGATTTACTATGCCATAACCGCTGATGGCCTAGTACATTTCAGTGTAATCCATCCTTTTTGGGATTCGGCAAGGTATGTGGAGTCCGAGAACCACATTGTTTCCTATATCAACAAGAAGACTATCACAATCACTCCCTGTGTGATATGTCAGGTGCAGAGGTTTGCTGATAACATGGACCGTCCATGTTAATTTGATAAGGCGTTGATACGTGGATTGTTTTAGAGATTGTTTTATACCGGAGACCTTGAATGTTCCCAATATAGCAAGGCGTACTTGTGTGCTCCATACAAGTACTTACTACATGTTTTGATTCATTGCCTTGGGGGACGAAAATGTGGTTTTGTTGAATGTCGGATAATGCTCTAATCCGCTTTCATCACTCTTATATTTATCAAACCGTTCAATTTCTCTGAGCTTATCTTTTACCATCTAAAGGAGAATTGTTTGGTTAAGAATCGTCAGAATAAGTTTCTCATGTATCCATGATTCGTGTAGTTATTTATTCATGATTTGATTCCTGATCTGTTGATTGATTAGTCGTTACAAAATGATGTGTTGAAATTAGAACACATGACGGCTGGTATGATGAAGAGAATGAAGACATATCATAGTCAAGTACCAGAAGAGTGTCAAAGGACCAAAATTTTAATTTGTCACTTGGCGAATCCGGATTATGTATGTCCTTCTGATGATCGTTGGATCCATGACGACTCAGATTTTGAACGTGAAGAAGGATCAGGTGTGAACGATGGTAATGATGGTGGTGATTGTTTTGGTCAAAAAATCTGTTAAGGATAATGTATCTAAATCTGTTGAAGTGAGGTATAGTGCTATGCTAATAATAACGATTATATGAATGAAAA
The DNA here is from genome assembly GCF_021521415.1 of Bidens hawaiensis. Lineage (NCBI taxonomy): Eukaryota > Viridiplantae > Streptophyta > Magnoliopsida > Asterales > Asteraceae > Bidens > Bidens hawaiensis. Next base: position 70,292 of record NW_027496147.1, read on the forward strand.
TGGAATGAACACGGTGATTTGTTGCAAGGAAAAACCTTTTGACCTTGTTTAGATCAAAAGAAAAAAACCCCGGGTGATGACAACTCGTCGATCACCGGTTTATTGATATCAAAAAATGGTTACAAAGGTTGTGGAGATTAGATCGATGTTACAATGATTGCTAACGTGTATAGAGAGAATAGTGAGTTCTGCTCTGAGTGTGTGTCATACAATGTGTTTTTCTAATTGATCTTATCTCAGTATATATCAAAAATAAATACAACAACATGTCCTATCTATTCGCCACTATCCCACTAGTCTTCCAACGTCCATTGACCACGTGCTGGTAGCTTCCAAGTCGCGATATTTAAGGTGGACCAGGTCACATAGCCGTTGCTTTTGTTGAACATTCCCCTACACATACAAAACAATTGTTAACAATACTAACCTGTGAGGATCCTTGATCGTCTACATGGTTCTGGAACTCTTCGGGATGATGGGACGGTTTTGCCAGAAATATTTACCATTTGGCCCTCGTGTTAATGATAACCATCTATATATGCTGTCCTATAACTTTCTTATAATCACACATTCAGGCGACGTATCAGGTATCCTTCTCTTTCTTTTCTTATTCTCTTTAACGATGTCCACTGTGTCGTCTTCTTCTTCACAACATTCTGACCAGGCATCCGATGGGTTTGGGTTGTCTGAGATGCAACCGCAAAATCTTATTGTCAATCCCTCTATCGAAATCTGCAAGTTAACAGATCTTGAGGTAGATGAATTTCGTCCGCTATTTCCATCGGGAACGGAGTTCCGTCAATATGACGCCAGAATTCGATGCGACGTCTATTCTCGGATCTGGGTTTGTGTGTCGGCTTGACCGTTTTTGATCGGCTATCGTTATCCTTTTCCTGCTTTTACCCAGAGCTTCTTCGACTCCATGGGCATATCCTACATCCAGGCTATGCCTATGGTGTGGCGAGTCCTTAGCACTATCGAAAGGATTATATAGGAGCAAAAGATCGACTTTGGTCTTCTGGAGCTATCACACTTGTACACCCTTACTACCCAAGGTCCTGCCCGATTCATCTTCAAATCCAAGCCTCGACAACCTCACCCGATCTTAAAAGTCACCTTAAATGATTCCTTGTGGAGGAATCAGTTCTTATTTCTAAAACGTGACTCCATACCTGGGGGAATCAATCTTCCTTCAATGTGGGTTAGAAAGGGTAGGATCTTGGATCCTTAAGAAATAGCAGGTGCCTTAATGCTTTAACTTTAATTCTAATTCTTTCTTTTTGTATGCAGTTGAGAATTTTGTTTCCTTGGGCAAGTTACCTGGTACAGAAGAAAAAACAAAACGGTTCCTAGCACTGGATACCGAGGTTAGAACCTTTCAAGCTCGTTTTGTTGAAGCTTTCTGTGAAATCTCCTCGGGTTCCAGCATGTCAAGTAAGTTTACTATAATAATTTTAAAGTAAATAGAATTAGAAAAAATACTTATCTGTTTACTTATCCTTTGTAGGCGCTAAGAAATCTCAGAAGTCAGCCAGCAGTGTTAGGCCATGAATTTTATACTGAGGATCCTTTATCCTTAACTGTCATATGGATAGATTATCCTTGAAATATGTATCAGGATATAAAGGATCGATGATCCTCGGTATTACTTGTTTACTAATGATTGCGTTTAGTATGGTGATGTGTTAGACAGGTGTGGCAACTTTAAGACGTATTTGTATCAACTATCTTCGTAGAGCAACCTCTAGCTGGAGAATGGATCCATGATCCTACTTCAACATAGCTAATTATGGATAAATTCTCTAGAAGATTGATGTTTAAATAACAACAACGGTATTTAGACTTGGTCTACCGCTTATATCGCTGCTGGATGGCTAATGGCACGTGGTCAAGATCGTGGAGCGGCTAAGTGGAAGACTTCCGGATAATTAGGAGATACTGTTATTGTTATTATCTTATTTAAAATGAGCTATGATCGAGTAGAAAAACACACATGTACTGACACACACTAGAGCAGAAGTAAATACTCTCTCTACGCACTAGCAAACCTTGTAATCTCGATCATAAACTCCACCACATTTGTAACCTGATTTTTACCATTAATAAACTTGACTGTGATAATTTTCATCGTCCGGGGGTTTTTTGTGCCGGAGATCACGATAATTATATACTCCTCGACAAAAGGTTACCTTGTTGATCATTGACTAAAGTAATTCGACCAAAGATTATCTCATTAATCCTTGACCGAAGCTATTTTACCAAAGATTGCCTTGATAAGTTTTGACCGAAGTAAGACTATCTTGATTAAGGGCTTTTTCCCTCGTGATCAAACCTTTGTGTTCACCAATATTACGATTACACACTTGTCATTATTAAGTTAGCACATTACCTCACTTAACAGATTTGGATACTTGATCCTTAGCAGATTTTTATCCAAAACAATTTGGCGCCCACCGTGGGGCAATTGGTGCTATAATCCATATTATTCTTATCATTCTCAACTTTTTCATACCCATATCACTATCAATGGCCTCTCAATCAACCTCTGCTTCATCAACCATGCCGGCTACGGTTCCTCTCTCATCAAGGACTTTGCCACCGATGCCTCCGCCAATCACGGGAACGCAACGGCCTGCTGCTGCTGGGAGCAAGACGCAACTACCAGTCTTTCAGAGCTCGAAATATGCTGCTGCTGCCCCGGTGGTTAATACTAATAGTGATGTTTCATCTATGTTTTCGCAGGTTTAAGCATACATGAAGCAGCAGAACAAGACTAATCAGAGGATCCTCCATGAGATAGTGGATCTCAAGAAGAACAAGAGGCCAGCAGAGGGTCTCACCCCCCTGATGCCAAGGATGCGGGATTTCACCAGTACAGAATCCATGGCTCAGTTCTCTCAAGGATCCTCGCTATTTCAGCCAGGATCATCTATCCTTCAACAGGGGTCCATGGGTTAACAGACTCAAGGATCCTCGCTATTTCAGTCAAGATGATCTATCCTTCAACAGGGATCCATGGGTCAGCAGAATCAAGGATCCTCATATTATCGGCAAGGATCGGTCATCCTTCCACAAGGATCCTATGGTACCCAACCTCAAGGATCCTTCTTCCCGAATCAAGGATCCTTCTTTCCGAATCAAGGATCCTCGGTCGTCCAACATCAACCATCCTCCGAAGTCCATGAAGGGGACATAATCCCCATGCAAACCATAGCCTCTGGAGGACCAACTCTTATCGCAGACTCCTCTTACCCCATCTACTCATTTGAGATGCCAACCTTCACTCAACAAAGAGGTAACTTGTACGATCCTTTACCCTTAGATGCTAACCGTGGTTTCGTGCAGGATGCAGGTATCAACCAAGCTATGGCCAAGGAGCTACAGAAGCTCAAGGATATGATATCCAGTGTTCTGGGAGTCATAAGACCAATCCCCGAGATACCTGAGGGAAGCCACAGAATATCCAGATTCGCACCGCCTATCTGTGATTCTGAAATCCCGAAGCGGTTCCAAACTCCGAATATGAAGACTTATGACGGGACCACTGATCCTGAAGAACATGTAGCACATTATAGGGAAAGGATGGAGATCAATCCTATTCCGGAGAGACTCAAAGAAGCTTGCCTATGCAAGGGCTTTGGATCCACACTAACGGGAGCCGCTCTAAAATGGCTGCTAAATCTTCCTCCCTTTTCAATTACTTCTTTCTCTCACTTAGTTAACTTGTTTAACACTCAATTTTCCTGTAGTCGGAAATTTGAGAGGTTAACCAGTGATCTATATCGTGTTGTCCAACCTAGTGATGAATCCCTTAGGGATTTCATCACCAGATTCGGCAAGGAAGCTCTAGAAATCCCAAATCTTGACATGACTACTGCTGTTGAAGCATTCAAGATGGGAATTCAGAAGAGCTCCCTCTTTATGATGATTTAGTGATGACTCCATGCAGGACATTAGACGAAGTCAGAAACAGGGCATTAAGATACATCCGATTAGAAGAAGACAAAAGGATCCAGGATCGTCTTGGAGGACAAACGAAACAAGAAACTCCCGAGAAGAATAAAGGATCCTGGAATAGGAACAACAATTCAAAGCCGTACGCCAAGCCCAATAATCACAACATGCGGGCAGTTGAAGAAGGAGATGACGATGAAGACTATCCTTGCATCTCCAATTATTGTTTCTCTGTGGATACCCATGGCTTGATCTGTGCTATGAAGGATCTGGGAGAAAAAGCAAGGTGGCCCCGAAAAAATGAGAATACTGTCGGCTTCAAGGACAAGTCTAAGTGGTGAGCTTTCCATGAAGATTTTGGCCACGCAACAGACGAATGCATCGGCTTAAGGAGGGAAATTGGTTACCTCCTGAGAAAGGTTCACTTTAAAGAACTCTTGGGAAGGAAGAAATCCAAGATCCAAGATCCTAAAGACCTTCCACATAAAGCAACACCGCCACCACCATATGCTCATGTGATCAACTTTGTCTCCAGAGACTACGAATTATTTAAAGATTCTTGTGCCATAAGAGAAGATTCCGTAGTAGAATTCGAACTGGACGGCGTGAGAAGACCGCTCATCCCCACTACTCGAGTGACTGATCAGAGAATCTTCTTCAATTCAAGGATCCAGGATCCTCACCAGGACAAGCTGGACGTGCGAACGGTCAATTTCACCTCAGGAGGTTCTGACATATGTGGAACTTCTTTCTCTGCAGCAAAAAGACTCGCTAAAGAGATAAAGATGGATAATGGAGATTAACCAATCGTGTCAACCACCCTAACAATAGACAAGAGAATATTCTTCGATGAGGAAGACAAAATGAACATACAGGATCCTCATCACGACGGTTTGATTATTACTTTATTTATCTCTAACCATTATGTAAGCAGGATCCTAGTAGACGGAGGCAGCTCGGTCAACATTATCCAACATGATGTCCTTAAGAAAATGAGCATCCCGGATTCAGGAATCATTCCTAGAACTTCGGTGTTGGTTGGTTTCAGTTGTGAAACCAAGAAGACACTGGGGGACATCAACCTCCCAATTTATATCGAAGGGTTAAATTCATACCAAAAATTTTGTGTTATAGATAACCTCTCATGTTGCAATGTTATTTTAGGTAGGTCGTGGCTCCATGAAATGAAGGCTGTAGCCTAAACTTATCACCAGTGCATCAAGCTACCTACTCCTTGGGGAGTTTTAAAGATAGTAGGTGACCAAGCGGAGGCCAAGAACTATTATTCATCATCAATGAAGCCAACAGCCAAGCCAACCATAGCATAGCAATTACAGCAACATCCTAGGGACATGCTGGAAGCTCTGGAGAAAGACCTTAAAGAAGTATCATTGGACCCCGAAGATCCAGAAATAAAGGTGTTCTTAGGATCCAGTATCCCCAGTAATATAGAGGAGGATATAATATCCTTCTTAGGGCGAAGAAGATCTACTTTTGCCTTCAAGCACTCGGACATGACGGGTATTTCAAAAGAGGTAATCACTCATAAACTCGGCCTTGATTTATCTGTTAAACCCGTCCATCAGAAGCAAAGGAAATTCGCTCCTGAGAGAAACAAGATCATACAAGAAGAAGTTGAAAAACTTCTTAAGGCCGGTATGATCAGAGAGGTTCAATATCCTCGATGGCTAGCTAATGTGGTCGTTGTTTCAAAAAAGAATGGAAAGTGGAGGGTGTGTGTCGATTTTACTGATTTAAACAAGGCAGGCCCCAAGGATCATTTCCCATTACCACATATAGATTCCATGATGGACGCAACGGCAGGACATGAAATGCTTACCTTTATGGATGCTTCCTCTGGATTTCAACAAATTCAGATGGAACCATCTGATCAAGAGGATACAGCATTCATGACTCCTACCGGCATATACTGTTATACTGCTATGCCGTTTGGACTAAGAAATGCAGGGACAACATACCAAAGATTAGTCAACATGATGTTCAAGGATCAGTTGGGTAGGACTATGGAGGTCTACATAGATGATATGGTGGTAAAATCAAAGAAAGCTGAGGATCACCTTAGAGACCTCGAGGAAGCGTTCAATATCCTCGACCAATATAACATGAAATTGAATCCGTCAAATTGCCACTTTGGTGTTAAGGCTGGAAAATTTCTGGGATACATGGTGACGAAGAGAGGAATTGAAGCAAGCCCCGAGCATATTGAAGCCATCCTCAATTTGAAATCTCCTGCAAACACAAAGGATGTCCAAAGGCTCATAGGAAGAATAGCCGCCCTCAATAGATTCATCTCAAGATCCTCCGAGAAGTGCAAGGACTTCTACGACATTCTAAGGAAGAATAAAAAGTTTGAATGGACGGAAAGGAATGAGGCTGCGCTTATAGCCTTGAAAGATTACTTATCCTCAGCTCCATCCCTAATGAAACCTGTGGATGGAGAATCCTTATACCTATATTTAGCCGTCTCAGGAAACGCAGTAAGTGCCGTCTTGGTGAAGGATCATAAAGGTGAACAGCATCTCGTTTACTATGTAAGTAAAAGTCTTCTAGATGCGGAAGCCAGGTATTCTCATTTAGAAAAGTTAATTCTTGCACTCATTATGGCATCCACTAAATTAAGACTTTATTTTGAAACTCATCCTATTATTTTGAGAACTAACTATCCCGTGAAGAATGTTCTTAGAAAACCAGAGTTATCAGGTAGAATGGCCAAATGGGTAGTGAAATTAAGTGCATATGATATCCAATATGAGCCAAAAACAGCAATCAAATCTCAAGCACTAGCGGACTTTGTGGCTGATTTCACTAGTGATCTACAAAAAGAAGCTGACTTGGAAGTCCAACAACTAGAAAAGACCAAGGATCCTTGGATACTCTTCACAGATGGATCATCCAACGTAAGAGGAACAGGATTACGCATCCTACTGAAATCGCCACAATGGGACATATTACCCCAGTCTATAGCCTGTGAGTTTCAAGCAACAAACAATGAAGCCGAATATGAGGCTTTGATCGCAGGTTTGCAACTAGCTAAGTGCATGAGGATCAGGTATCTTCAAGTATATATAGACTCATTATTGATTGCTAACCACTTTAATGGCTCATATGCTGTTAAAGGAGAAGAACTAATCAGATACCTAGATATTGTTAAGGAATTGGCAAAATCCTTCAAATTATTTAGCATTGTACAGGTACCAAGAGAAGAAAATGCCGGGGCAGATGCTTTGGCAAATTTAGCCTCATCTTTGAAAATTCCAGAAAATACGAAGATTCCAATCATTCATGTTCTCTCACCAGCAATAGGAGAGCAAGAAGTTGGGGAAATAACAAGTGATAAGCAGATAGTATTTTGGGATCCTTTATCCTCGGATAATCAAAGATCCTGGATCCTCCCAATCAAAAAGTATATCCAAACAGGAGAAATTCCAACAATAGAGAATCCCAGATCCTTCAAACTCAAGGTATCACAGTACATTTTATTAGATGATATACTATATAGAAAATGTCTTGTAGGTCCATTCTTGAGGTGCATTGAGGATCCTGAGATCAATGAAGTACTCAAGGATTTTCATGAAGGAGACTGCGGCAATCACACAGGTGGAAGAGCATTATTTCTAGAATACTTAGAACTGGATACTTCAGGCCAACAATGAAGAAGGATGCAGTGGAGTATTCAAGGAAATGTGATGCTTGTCAAAGACATGCAAACATCTTCATCAGCCAGCGGAGCCTTTATATCCTATATCCTCGTCATGGCCTTTCATGAAATGGGATATGGATATTGTAGGCAAGCTACCAAGAGCACCCGGTGGAAAAGTCTTTATGCTTGCTATGACTGACTACTTCTCCAAATGGATTGAGGCAGAAGCATTTGTACAAGTCCGAGAAAGGGAAGTAATATCTTTTATTAAACGAAATATTATAACTAGATTTGGTATTCCTGCTGAAATTGTTTGTGACAATCGTTCCCAGTTTATCGGGAATAGAACCACTAACTTTTGTGACAGTTGGGGCATCAAAATGATTACTTCCATCCGGTTCATCCCCAAGCCAACGGTCAAGCTGAGTTTAGAAACAAGATCATCATCAACAATCTAAAGAAGAAGCTAGGATCCAAGAAGGGAAAATGGGCTAAAGAACTTCCTTATGTTCTTTGGGAAGATATGACAACTCCAAAGAATGCAACAGGTTAAACACCCTTTTCATTGGTGTTTGGATCCGAAGCAGTATTCCCACAGAAATGGTGGTTCCTACTGCGAGAACGAGCATCCGTGATCCTCAAGCCAATGAGGAAATCCTTCTTGAAGACTTGGATACCATAGAAGAACTCAGAGACCTAGCAAAGATCATAATGGCAGTTTATCAACAAAGGGTAGCTGGGGCATATAACAAAAATATCAGAATCAGAATATTTCAAGAAGGAGATCTAGTATTAAGGAAAGCCTTCCAAAACACAACAAAACCAGCTGATGGGAAGCTAGCGCCCAAATGGGAAGGACCTTATCAGATTGAGTCGGAAGCAGGAAAGGGGGCATATCATTTGCTCACAATGGAAGGCAATAGACTACCAAGAGCATGGAATGCTATCCACCTAAAGAAGTATTTTTTTCTAATCAGGATCCGGTATCCTGAGAAGATATATTATCCTTAAAGGATCAAGGATCCTAAAATCGGTAATATCTATCTGATTACTTATCTATTTTTTATTCTTGTTATTCTAAGGATAATATATTCTTAACATTTATCTTTTCCAAGTTTTTAAGTAATAATGCAGACTTCAATAAGAGGTTCAAAGTCTAAGAGGTTGGCCACCTCTCCTTTACATATAAGGTACTTTACTATTTCCTTAGCCTTTCCCACGATTGGATATGACCCCCGATGGTCATATCCCCTAAGGTTTAAAGGTTTTCACCTTTCTCACGATCGCCAGTTGCGCACGTTATCCGACGTATAGTTCGGGGCAGCGGGACCAGTACACGCTTAGTGGCTGACAATTTCGTTGTCTCCGGCTATATGGAGGATCCTACGAATAATGGTAGACGTACCATTTCCTAAGGTTTAAGGGGTTTTCACCTCTTCTCAAAGGCCATGTCGCCAGTTAACACCAGTATTTGGGCTTGTCCCCAGTTTAACACCAGATTGCACGGGCTTGTCCCCAGATTACACGGGCTTGTCCCCAGCTGCACGGGCTTGTCCCCAGTATATTATTTGGGCTTGTCCCCAGCTTAATGGGTTTGATCCCAGTTAACCTTATGAATTATTTGCAACAGACTTACTAAGTTCTTTGTGAAGATCAAAAATCTAAGGATCCCGGATCCTAAAGCTATTCCTTCAAGGATCTTCTGGTAGCTTAGGTCTATCTAGACCCTCTGGTATGATCTCTATTAATTTATGTATCATATTTGTTGCAATAGTTTTGAATATTTCAGTTTAGAAGGTTATTCACTTAAAGTTGTTTTACTACTAAAGATATTTTACCCAATTTTAAGGATACTATATCCTAATAACTTTTACCCTATTTTAAGGATACTTTATCCTAAAAACTTTTATCAACCTTTAAGGATATTCTATCCTAAGCAATCGTAATAATGATCTTTTATCCTAAAAATCTTTTACTTAAGTTATTTTGAAAAACTATCAACAATGTTAAGATTATATCTAATAAAAAATTTTGAAAATAAATAACAAGTAAAAAGTCAAAAGATTTATATATTAATTAAAATAAGCCCCGAGGACTTGTCCAAAATTCCTAACCCGGACTTCACCATACGAAAAGATGGACCATCCATCCGGGTTAAGTGAAAGTTACTAATTGTTCATAAAGTGCAGGGAAATTAAAAAACAGGGGCAACAAAGGCTTCATCCCCACAAATAGGGGATCCCTCCACCTTTGTCACCCCCGCCAATTGTCTTAAGGATCATGGATCCTTTATCCTAATTTCTATTGTTTATTACAAACCATGGAAATTGTCCTTAAAAACACCATAAAAGCAAAATAAAAAAGTGGGCTCGGGCCTTGTCTTTAATATCCTTCATTGCCCACTTAAGCTGCATCTCCAACCGCAGCATCACCTCCTTCCTTGCCAGCTTCAACCGCATCCTTAACGCCACTGGTCCCAGCCTCGGTGTTCTCAACCATTTCCTCGTCATCCTCACCACCAAAGTAATCAAGAGCAGCCTTCCATTTCTCCACATCCCAGGCCGACTTGTCAAAAGCAGGATCAGCAGCCTCAGTCGCCATCTTGATCCGTGCCTGGAATATCGACCTAGCAGCCCACACCTTGGCTTCATCATTTTCCTGCTCCACTGCCTCTTGACATTGGGCTTCGGCTAAGGATAGTTGATCCTTCAATTGCTTCTTCTTCTTGGAAAGCTGGGTCGTAGATTTATCCTTAGCAACCATAGCTTTTCCTAAGCCTAACATTTTCTCGCTCATCTGATGGATAATCTTTTCATAATAATCCCTCATAGCGGTCACAGCCTATCATCAAGTTTCATATCAGAATCGGAACAACATTGGATCCTAAAATATTATAAGAATACAGTATACTTACAGAACAGGCAATGTCACAATGGGTCTCAGGATCAGAGGATCTTTTCCTCTTGGAAGCTGCGGATTTGGCCCTGGTCGTGGCAGTCTTGGGTTCAGAGCTAGTTCTAGCCTTGGAAGCTTCTTTCTTGACAGCAGGAGAGGTGACCATACAATCGATATCATCCAGGGAGAACTTAAGAGCAGATTTTCCTGATTTCTTGGTACCTATGGAAGAAAAATTGACAGATAAGTCTTCTACTTTATTATAAATATTTTAAAATTATTAACTTACTTGACATGCTTGAACTTGAAGAGATGTCACAAAAACCTTCGATAAATCGAGCTTGAGAAGTTCTAACTGCGGTATCCAGCTCCAAGAACCGTTTTGCTTTCTCTTCTGTTCCAGGTAATTTGCTCAATGAAGCGAAGTTCTCAACTGCAGACAACAAAAACAGCATAAGGATAGAGATTGAAGAATAAAGGATCCTGCTACTTCTTAAGGATCTGGGATCCTACACTTCGTAACCCACGTTGAAGGAAGATCAGTTCCCCCTGGTATTGAATCACGTTTTACGAAGAAAAACTGATTCTTCCACACGGAGTCATTCAGCGTGGCTTTCGAGATCGGATGTGGCTGTCGGGGCTTAGATTTGAAGATGAAACGAGCAGAACCGAAGGTAGTAAGGGTATACAAATATGACAACTCTGGAAGGCCGAAATCGATTTTTTCCTCCTCAATGATTCTTTCGATAGTGCTAAGAACCCTCTAAATCATCGGCATAGCTTGTATTTAAGATATGCCGGTAGAATCGAAAAAACTTTGGGTAAAAGGTGGAAAGGGGTATTTATAGCCGATAAGAAAGGGAGTCGCCGGGAAGCAAACCCAAACCTTGGAGTAACCATCACATCTAACGCTGGATTCATAGGGTCGAAAGATGGTTTTCGGTGGAAACAGTGTACGAAAGTCATCGACCTCGGGATTCGTAAGCTTACAGATTTCAGTAGATGGGTTAGCAAGCAGACATTGTGGTTCCATTTCTGTTAGCTCGAAGCCGTAGGAGGTTTGCTCAGAAGGTTTAGAGGGGGCGGAGAAGAAGAAGATAAAGCAGCAGATATGATTAAATAAAATAAGAGAGAAAGGTAAGAACGATACCTGATGCGTTGGATGAAGGCGTGTATATAATCAAAGATATAGGGCGGCATATATAGACGGTTATAATTAACCTTGGGGGTTAAATGGTAAATATTCTGGCAAAACCGTCCCATCTATCAGTTTTCACAGTGATGTTGAATTTCAAAATGACAGCTGTATTCCACTGTCACCCGCCATTTTGGGGGCAATTGTTAGGCCATGAATTTTATACTGAGGATCCTTTATCCTTAACTGTCTTATGGATAGATTATCCTTGATATATGTATAAGTATATAAAGGATCGATGATCCTCGGTATTACTTGTTTACTAATGATTGCGTTTAGTATGGTGATGTGTTAGACATGTGTGGCAACTTTAAGACGTATTTGTATCAACTATATTCGTAGAGCAACCTCTAGCTGGAGCATGGATCCAGGATCCTACTTCAACATAGCTGATTATGGATGAATTCTCTAGAAGATTGATGTTTAAATAACAACAACGGTATTTAGACTTGGTCTACCGCTTATATCGCTGCTGGATGGCTAATGGCACGATGTCAAGATCGTGGAGCGGCTAAGTGGAAGACTTCCGGATAATTAGGAGATACTGTTATTGTTATTATCTTATTTAAAATGAGCAATGATCGAGTAGAAAAACACACATGTACTGACACACACTAGAGCAGAAGTAAATACTCTCTCTACGCACTAGCAAACCTTGTAATCTCGATCATAAACTCCACCACATTTGTAACCTGATTTTTACCATTAATAAACTTAACGGTGATAATTTTCATCGTCCGGGGGTTTTTTGTGCCGGAGATCATGATAATCATATACTCCTCGACAAAAGGTTACCTTGTTGATCATTGACTAAAGTAATTCGACCAAAGATTATGTCATTAATCCTTGACCGAAGCTATTTTACCAAAGATTGCCTTGATAAGTTTTGACCGAAGTAAGACTATCTTGATTAAGGGCTTTTTCCCTCGTGATCAAACCTTTGTGTTCACCAATATTACGATTACACACTTGTCAGTATTAAGTTAGCACCTTACCTCACTTAACAGATTTGGATACTTGATCCTTAGCAGATTTTTATCCAAAACAAGCAGGTTTTCCTTGGAAAACATTGATTGTATGGTCACCTCTCCGGACATCAAGAAAGAAGCCTTGAAAGCAGCAACCAATTCCGAGCCTAAGACTGCAACGACCAGAGCCAAGTCTGCCGCATCTAAGAGGAAGAGGTCCTCTGATCCTGAAACTCACTATGACACGGTCCTGAATGTAAGTATCTTATATCCTGTAACATCGCTTTCAAGAATCCAATATCCTTATAACTTATACTTCCTGTTGATTGTAGGCTATGAATGCTTTCGAAGAGCATTACGAAAAGATTATCAGTCTGATGAGTGAGCAGCTATCATGACTAGGGAAGGCCGTGGTTGCCAAGGATAAGGCCATGATCCAACTTTCCAAGGACAAAAAACAGTTGGAGGATCAGCTATCCTTAACGGAGACTCAGCAACAAGAAGCGGTGAAGTAGGCTAAGGAGGCCAAGATGTGGGCCGCTAGGTCGGTCTTCCAAGCACGGATCAAGATGGCGAAGGAGGCCAGCGACTCTGCTTCCGATAAGGCAACCTGGGATGTGAACAAATGGAAGTCTGTCCTTGAAGCTCTTGGTGGCGAAGAGGATGAGGAGATGGCTGAGGAAAATGAGGCTGGGACTTGTGGTGTCAAGGAGGTGGCCAAAACTGGTGAAGGAGAAGGTGCTGCAGAGGGTGATGACGCAGCTTAGGTTGGCGATGAAGGATACAGAAGACAAGGCCCGAGCCCACTTTTTTATTTTTGTTGATGTTTTTAAGGATATTCTGGTCTGTAATGAACAATAGTAGGTAGGTTTAAGGATCACTAATCCTGAAGAAAATTCATAGGGGTACTGAAGGTGGATGGATCCTCTGTTTTGGGGGGATGAAACCTTTAGTGCCTCTGACTTTTATTTTCCTGCATCTTAAGAACAGTTAATATCTTTTACTTAACCCGGGTGGATGGTCCATATTTGGTATGGTGAAATCCGGGTTAAGAATTTTGGATAAGTCCTCGTGGCTTATATTAAATAATATAAAACTTTTAACTATTTGCTTGTTATTGTTATTTTGAAAGTTCATTTAATTATAGCTTTAGCTTTATTGAAAGTTTGGGAAAAATAATTTTGAGTAAAAGATTTTTAGGATATAAGATCCTTATGAAAAATATTTAGGATATAATATCCTTAAAGAACCAATCGTAAGATAAAGTATCCTTAAAAATTGACAAAAGTTTTTATAATAGAATATCCTTAAAGGAATAATCCTTTAAATCAAAACATTTAAAATTATCGCAACTAAGACAGTATAAATTTATTAATAGAGATCATACCAGAAGGTCTAGGTAGACCTTAAATTACCTTCAATGATCCTTGATGAAATAACCTTAGGATATTGAATCCATATGACTTTATCTTCATGATGAACTTAGAAAATCTGTTGCAAACAAATAATAATGTTAACTGGGATCAAACCCATTAAACTGGGGACAAGCCAAAATAATAAACTGGAGACAAGCCCGTGCAATTAGGGACAAGCCCGTGTACTGGGGACAAGCCCAAATACAGATGTTAACTGGGGACTCGCCCAAACCGGAATTTAGCCCAAACGTGAGTGACGTGAAAACGCCAAAACCTTATCTAACATGAAAATTTTAGAAACCTTTATCTTGAGATAACGTGAAAACGTTATAAACCGGTGGTATGGTACGTCTACCATAAATCGTAGGATCCTCCATATAGCCGAAGACAACGAAATTATCAGCCACTAAGCGTGTACTGGTCCCGCTGCCCCGGACTATACATCGGATAACGTGCGCTCTAGGCGAGAGTGTAGAAACTCTATTTATAATAAAGGTGAAAACCTTTAAACCTTAGAGGATATGACCATCGGGGGTCATGCCAAAACGTGGGTTAGGCCAAGGGAAATAGTATAGTACCTTGAATGTAAAGGAGATGTGGCCAACCTCTTGGTTATTACACATCTTATTAACATCCTTCATTGATACTTAAAACATGGAAGAAATAAATTATTAAAAATATGTTATTCTGGAATTAATAATATCAAATTGTAAAAAATAAGTAATCAGATAGATATTACCGATTTCGGGATCCTGGATCCTCTAAGGATAATGGATCCTCAAGGATACTTGATCCTGATCAGAAGAAATACTTCTTGAGGTGTATATCATTCCATGCTCTTGGTAACCTGTTGCCTTCCATTGTGAGCAAATGATATGCCCCATTTCCTGCCTCCGACTCGATCTGATAAGGTCCTTCCCATTTGGGTGCTAACTTTCCATCAACCGGATTGGTAGAATTTTGGAAGGCTTTCCTCAAATCTAAATCTCCTTCTTGAAATCTTCTGATCCTTATATTCTTGTTGTATGCCCCAGCTACCCTTTGTTGATAAGCTGCCATTCTGATCTTGGCAAGGTCCCTGAGTTCTTCAACAATATCCAAGTCTTCAAGAAGGATTTCTTCATTGGCTTCAGGATCACGGATGCTCGTTCTTGCTGTAGGAACCACCATCTCTGTTGGGATTACTGCTTCTGAACCAAATACCAATGAAAAGGGTGTTTGGCCTATTTCATTCTTGGGTGTTGTCCTGTCGGCCCAAAGAACATATGGTAGTTCATCGGCCCACTTTCCCTTCTTGGATCCTAGTTTCTTCTTTAAATTGTTGATGATGATTTTGTTGCTAGACTCGCTTGACCATTAGCTTGAGGATGCACTGGAGTTGAAGTAATCATCTTTATGCCCCAGCTGTCACAAAAGTTAGTTGTTCTTTTCCCAATAAATTGGGAACCATTATCACATATAATCTCAGAAGGAATACCAAATCTAGTTATAATATTCCTTTTAATTAAAGATATAACTTCCCTTTCTCGGACTTGTACAAATGCTTCTGCTTCAATCCATTTAGAGAAGTAGTCCGTCATGGCAAGCATAAAGACCTTTCTACCTGGTGCCTTTGGTAGCTTACCAACAATGTCCATTCCCCATTTCATGAAAGGCCATGATAAGGATATAGGATACATTGGTTCTGCAGGTTGATGAAGGATATTTGCATGCCTTTGGCAGGCATCACACTTCTTCGAATACTCTATTGCATCCTTCTTCATTGTTGGCCAGAAGTACCCAGTCCTAAGTATCCTGGAGAATAATGCTCTTCCCCGTGTGTGGTTGCCACAATCTCCTTCGTGAAAATCTTTAAGTACTTCTTGGATTTCAGTATACTCTATGCACCTTAAGTATGGACCTGCAAGCGATTTTCTGTATAGCATATCATTTAATAAAATATATTGTGATACCTTGAGTTTGAAGGATTTCGGATTCTTCGTAGCTGGGATCTCTCCAGTCCGAATGTACTTCTTGATTGGGAGGATCCATGATCATTGGCTGTCTGAGGATAATGGATACCAAAGTACAATCTGTTTGTCACTTGTTATTTCCCCAACTTCTTGCTCTCCTATTACTAGCGAGAGTATGTGGATAATTAGGATCTTCGTATCTTCTGGAATTTTAAAAGATGAGGCTAAATTCGCTAAAGCGTCTGCCCCAGCATTTTCCTCTCTAGGTACCTGTACTATACTAAACATTTCGAAGGATCTTGCCAATTCCTTCACAATTTCTAAATACTTGATCATGTTCTCACCTTTTACGGTATAAGAACCGCTAAAGTGGTTATTTATAAGTAAAGAATCCATATAAACTTGAAGATACCTGATCCTCATGCTCTTGGCTAAATGTAAACCTGCGATGAGTGCTTCATACTCTGCCTCATTGTTGGTAGCTTGAAACGCACATGCAATGGACTGGGGTATTATGTCCCCCTGTGGCGATTTCAGTAGTATGCCCAATCTCGTTCCTCTTACGTTGGATGCTCGATCTGTGAAGAGGATCCAAGGATCCTTGGCTGCATCTAGTTGCTGAACCTCCAAGTCGGCTTCTTTCTGCATGTCACTGCTGAAATCAGCCACAAAGTCTGCGATTGCCTGCGATTTGATAGCTGTTCTAGGCTCATACTGAACGTCGTATGCACTCAGCTTTACAGCCCACTTAGTCATCCTACCTTATAATTCTGGCTTTCTAAGAACATTCTTAACAGGATAATTAGTTCTCAAAATAATAGTATGAGTCTCAAAATAATGTCTTAATTTAGTAGAAGCCATAATTAAAGCAAGGATTAACTTTTATAAATGAGAATACCTGGCTTCTGCGTCTAAAAGACTCTTGCTTACATAGTACACTGGGTGTTGTTCACCTTCATGATCATTTACCAAGACGGAACTTACTACATTCCCTGAGACAGCTAAGTATAGATATAAGGATTCTCCATCCACAGGCTTCATTAGATCTAGAGCTGAGGATAAGTAATCCTTCAAGGCTGTAAGCGCAGCTTCATGCTTTTTCGTCCATTCAAACTTCTTATTCTTTCTCAGAATGTCATAAAAGTCTTTGCACTTCTCGGAGGATCTTGAGATGAACCTGTTGAGAGCGGCTATTCTTCTCGTGAGTCTTTGGACATCCTTGGCATTTGCAGGAGACTTCAAATTGAGGATGGCTTCAATCTGTTCGGGGCTTGCTTCAATTCCTCTTTTAGTTACCATATATCCCAGAAATTTTCCAGCCTTAACACCAAAGTGGCATTTAGACGGATTCAATTTCAAGTTATATTGGTCAAGGATATTGAATGCTTCCTCGAGGTCTCTAAGGTGATCCTCAGCTTTCTTCGACTTTACCACCATATCGTCTATGTATACCTCCATAGTCTTGCCCAACTAATCCTTGAACATCATGTTGAATAGTCTTTGGTATGTTCCCCCTGCATTTCTTAGTCCAAACGATATAGCAATATAACAATATATGCCGGTAGGAGTCATAAAGGCTGTATCCTCTTGATCAGATGGTTCCATCTGAATTTGTTGAAATCCAGAGGAAGCATCCATAAAGGTAAACATTTCATGTCATGCCGTTGCATCCACCATGGAGTCTATATGTGGTAATGGGAAAGGATCCTTGGGGCATGTCTTGTTTAAATTGGTAAAATTGACACACACCCTCCACTTTCCATTCTTTTTTGAAACAACGACCACATTAGCTAGCCATCGAGGATATTGAACCTCTCTGATCATACCGGCCTTAAGAAGTTTTTCAACTTCTTCTTGTATGATCTTGTTCCTCTCAGGAGTGAATTTTCTTCACTTCTGATGGACGGGTTTAATAGATAAATCAAGGCCTAATTTATGAGTGATTACCTCCTTTGAAATACCTGTCATGTCTGAGTGTTTGAAGGTAAAGGTAGATTTTCTTCGCCCTAAGAAGGATACCAAATCCTCCTCAATCTTGCCGGGAATACTGGATCCTAGGAACACCTTTACCTCTGGATCCTCGGGGTCCAATGATACTTCTTTAAGGTCTTTCTCCTGAGCTTCCAGCACGTCCCTAGGATGTTGTGGTTGCTATGCTATAGTTTGTTTGGCTGTTGGCTTCATTGATGAAGAATAATAGTTCTTGGCTTTCGCTTGATCACCAACTATCTTCACCACTCCCCATAAGGTAGGTAGTTTGATACATTGGTGGTAAGTCGAGGCCACCGCCTTCATTCCATGCAACCAGGGCCTACCTAAAATAACATTACAACAAAAAAGGTTATCAATAACACAACATTTTTTATATGAATTTAATCCTTCAATATAAATTGGGAGGTTGATGTCCCCCAATGTCTTCTTGGTTTCTCCACTGAAACCGACTAGCACTGATGTTCTAGGGATGATCTCTGAATCTGGTATGTTCATCTTCTTAAGGACATCATGTTGGATGATGTTGACCGAACTCCCACCGTCAACTAGGATCATGCGTACATAAAGTAATAATCAAACCGTCATGATGAGGATCCTGGATGTTTAGTTTGTCTTCCTCATCGAAGAAGATCCTTTTGTATTTTGTTAAGGTGGTGGATACTATTGGTCGGTCTCCGTTATCCAAATTGATCTCTTTGGCAAGTCTTTTTGCTGCAGAAAAAGAAGTTCCACATATGTCTGAACCTCCAGAGATGAAATTGGTCGTCCACACATTTAGCTCATCCTGGTGAGGATCCTGGATACTCGAGTTGAAGAAGATTCTCTCATTAATCACTCGAGTAGTGTGGATGAGTGGTCTTCTTTCATCTTCCAACTCGAATTCTTCTGTGGGACAAGAAGTTTGAAATATGTCGTATTTTCTGGAGACGAAGTTGATTACGTGAGCATCTGTTAGTGGTGGTGTTGCTTTTTGTGGAAGATCTTCAGGATCCTGGATCTTGGATTTCTTCCTTCCCAAGAGCTCTTTGAAGTGGCCCTTTCTCAGGAGGTATCCAATTTCCTTCCATAAGCCAATGCATTCGTCTGTCATGTGGCAAAAATCTTCGTGGAAGGCACACCACTTGGACTTGTCTTTGAAGGTGGTCGTCTTCTCTATATTATGGGGCCACCTTACTTTCTCCCCTAGATCCTTCATGGTACAGATCAAGTCATGGATATCTACGGAGAAACAATACTCGAATATGCAGGGATAGTCTTCATCATCATCTCCTTCTTCGACTGCTCGTACGTTTTGATTGTTGAACTTGGTGTACGGCTTTGAGTTGTTGTTCCTGTATGAGGATCCTTTATTCTTGTCAGGGGACTCCTGTTTTGTTTGAGCCTCCAATCTTTCTTGGATCCTTTTGTCATCTTCCAGCCGTATAAACCTTAGTGCTTTGTTCCTTACTTCATCTAGAGCCCTGCAGGGTGTCATCACAAGATCATCATAAAAGGGGGAGCCCCTCTGAAGTCCCATCTTGAAGGCTTCAACAGCAGTAGCCATGTCAAGATTAGGGATTTCCAGAGCTTCCCTGCCGAACCTCGTGACGAAATCCCTAAGGGATTCATCACTTGGTTAGACAAAATCACTAGTTAACTTCTCAAATTTCCTGCTACAGAAAAATTGACTGTTGAACAAGTTAACTAAGTGTGAAAAAGAAGTAATTGAAATGGGAGGAAGACTTAGCAACCATTTTAATGCTGATCCTGTCAGTGTGGATCCAAAGCCTTTACACAAGTAAGCTTCCTTGAGTCTCTCAGGAATGGGGTTGATCTCCATCCTTTCTCTGTATTGTGCCACATGTTCTTCAGGATCAGTGGTTCCATCATAAGTCTTCAAGTTGGGGGTTTGGAATCGCTTCGGGATTTCATCATCACAGATAGGCAGAGAAAATCTGGATAATTTGTGGCTTCCCTCAGGTATCTCGGGGATTGGTCGTATCACCCCGGGAACACTGGATATCATATCCTTGAGCTTCTGTAGATCTTTGGCCATAGCTTGGTTGATACTTGCATCCTGCATGGAACCACGGTTAGCATCTAAGGATAAAGGATCATACAAATTACCTATTTGCTGGGCGAAGGTTGGCATCTCGTATGAGTATCTGGGATAAGAAGAGTCAGCGATAGGAGTTGGACCACCCGACGCGATAGTCTGCATGGGAATGAAATCTCCTTCATGGACTTCGGAGGATCGTTGATGTTGGACTCCTGAGGATCCTTGATTCTGATTGAAGGCTCCTTGAGGTTGGGAATTATAGGATCCTTGAAGATATAATCCAGAGGATCCTGGTTGAAGGATGGGTGATCCTTGTCGGAAGTGTGGGGATCCTTGATTTTGCTGACCCATGGACCCTTGTTGAAGGATAGATGATCCTTGCTGGAAGTATGAGGATCCTTGAGTTTGCTGACCCATGGACCCTTGTTGAAGGATAGATGATCCTGGCTGAAACAATGAGGATCCTTGAGTTTGTTGACCCATGGACCCTTGTTGAAGGATAGATGATCCTTGAGTGAACTGAGCCATGGATCCTGGACTGGTGAAATCCAGCATCCGGGGTATCAGGGGAGTGAGATCTTCCGCTAGCCTCTTAGTTTTCTTGAGATCTTCTATCTCACGAATGATCCTCTGGTTGGTCTTGTTCTACTGCTCCATGTATGCTTTAACCTGTGAAAATTTAGATTAGACATCATTGTTAGTACTAACCACCGGGGTGGTAGCAGTGGTTCTCGAGCTCTGGAAGACTGGCAGTTGTGTCTTGTTTCCAGCAGCAACAGGCCTTGGTGCTCCCGTGATTGGCGGAGGCATCGGCGGCAAAGCTCTTGATGAGAGAGAAACCGAAGATGGAATAGTTGATGAAGCAGAGGTTGATTGAGAGGCCATGGACAGTAATATGGGTATGTAAAGGTTGAAAATGATGGGAATAATATGGATTATAGCACTAATCGCCCCACGGTGGGCGCCAAGTTGTTTTGGACAAAAATCTGTTAAGGATAATGTATCCAAATCTGTTGAAGTGAGGTATAGTGCTATGCTAATAATAACGATTATATGAATGAAAATGGAATGAACACGGTGATTTTTTGCGAGGAAAAACCTTTTGACCTTGTTCAGATCAAAAGGAAAAAACCCCGGGTGATGACAACTAGTCGATCACCGGTTTATTAATATCAAAAAATGGTTACAAAGGTTGTGGAGATTAGATCGATGTTACAATGATTGCTAACGTGTATAGAGAGAATAGTGAGTTATGCTCTGAGCGTGTGTCATACAATGTGTTTTTCTAATCCATTTTATCTCGGTATATATCAAAAATAAATACAACAACATGTCCTATATATTCGCCACTATCCCACTAGTCTTCCAACGTCCATTGACCACGTGCTGGTAGCTTCCAAGTCGCGATATTTAAGGTGGACCAGGTCACATAGCCGTTGCTTCTGTTGAACATTACCCTACACATACAAAACAATTGTTAACAATACTAACCTGTGAGGATCCTTGATCGTCTACATGGTTCTGGAACTCTTCGGGAGGATAACGGATCCAGACAAATCTTCAAGGATAACAGATCCTCAGTAGAGAAAATATCAGTCCTAACAGTGATGATGAAGGTGGAGACGCTGGAAATGGGGGTGATGGTCGACGAGTTGACGTTGAGGCAGCCGGTTCATATGTTACTCAACGTAAACTCAAGGGCAAGGAAAAGATTCAAGATCAACCGCCCAAGAGTCGGATTAGGCACGGTTCGGGTGTGGAGATAGGTCCACAAGTGCCTAGGTCGTCTGTGCAACAAAGGCCAGTGGTGTCGCTTACTGTTAGCACCCCGGCAATTACTCTTACGACGACTGCATCATCTGATCCAAGGTTTGGCTCGATTCCTCAATCGATATTATCACATATGCCAACACCTTCTATGACATCAACGATAACTTCTCCTGCTGCTACATTGTTGCCGACACAACTTTCGGCTATATCATTTATGAGAGTTACTCGTCCACAAGGCCCGGTGCAGCCTATTCCGCCAAACTTCCATGTTTTACTGCACGCTCAGCAGATGGATATGCTTCTCATCTTGATTCACTTATACGAGAATCAAATGGCAGCTGATCGTCAACAACAGGATAAGATGTTGATGAATCAACGAAGACTAATGAGTTATGTCTCTTTATGCCAAAAAGAGAAAAAAGAGCTGCGTGAGATTGTTACGTCTCAGGGGGGGGGGGAGAATCAAAGAACATGAGGACCTTATTCTTTAATTAGCTTGCAAAGACGATGCATTAAAGAAATTGAAGAACGACGATGAAGATAAGGATCTTGATGTTGTCGGTGCAAGTGGCAGTGAGCCGAAACAAGCTCACGGTTCATCTGCTGCAGGTACCAGTAGTGGTGGCGGTGACGACAATGATTGACAGATTGTAGTTTATCAAGATACTACTAATGTCAAGCCTATCGAGTCGATCAAAACTAACACCATATTATTTATGGACTATGATAAAGGTGTGGTGATGAGTACTGCCAACACTGATGAGATCGAGGAGGGTGAGTTTGTTGTTATGCCTTGACTCGTGATTAAATTTCGTTATTGTTGGGATTGATGATGAAGAGTTGCATGCGTTAGAGGCTGAGGAAGATGTGGAGGTAGTGAATGATGAGGAAGTTTTGCTTGATACGAGTATTCCAAACGGGAATACGTCGTTTATTTTTTAGGATGAGGAGATCGAGATCGAAGATATGACGGCGGAGGAGTACCCTAATTTGTATACATGATCAAATGTTGATCAGGGTGTTCCATCATTCACAGAAGAACATGTTAAAGCTTCCGAAGATCATCTTGAGAAGACAACCAAGAAGAAAGAGAAAGTGTCGGCAAAAGGGTCAAGTTCGTTGGATCCCGATGCTGAGGGTTGGTTCAGGTTGATCCTTGACTTCGAAGATTATTGAAGCGTATCGATATGTTGATGAACACAAGCTGGATGTCAGTGCACGCATTAAAGCAAATCAGAAGACTACGTTCAAAGCCGTGCAAACCGTCAAAGGTGACATCGTTTCTTGGTTATACGATTCGGAGTTAAGAGTATGTATTATTAAGTGGGAGAACGGTATTTAGTACTTTCATATATTACTGACGTTCTCTCACTGCCAAGGTGGGAAGTGCGGACGCTCGCCAATCGGCCATTCATTAACCGTGGTGGAAATTAATTAGTAGGATGGTTTCATCAACATCTGCTCTTTGAGATCTACCACGGGTTTAAGTTCTTTAAACCGCAGGCGCAAACCAGGAAATACATCAATGATATTGATCCTCGTACTAGTTGGAGGAAGCTCGTCCTTAAAGTAAAACCGCCAAAGACTATGAAGCGAGTACCGGTGAAGACCTTTCAGCAAGATCTTCATATGTCATTTAATCGGTGGTACTACGACAACAAAACGGTCAATGTTTTGGGCAAAGGGCTAAAGACTAACTTTATACAAGTCATAGACCCAATGTGGCTCGTTAATTTATCAGATACCGACAACGACGTTTTGTTCGAGAACAAGATTTTGTTTGAAAGACGTTAAGACTATGATCGAGCTATGCAATTTCAACGTGTTGTTCATGTATGTCACGCGTTCGGAATTCATAGTTGTTGTGATTGGAAGATTAAGACATTCAAGTAATTTAAAGACAAAGACACGAGACGAGGGGGTGTTTGTTAGTGCACGGTTTTGGTCGTCTCGAGTCTTTATAATCGTTTGTAAATTTTTATTATTTTAATGTAAGGGTATTTTAGTAATTACAAGCCCACTCTTTATCATTATGTAAGTCATTCGTTAAGCTTGTTTAAAGAATGATTGTTATTATGTTATTCGTGTCCATTCGTTATGGATGTTTAACGAATGGACCTTAATCGTTATTGATACGTATCCATTTGTCATGGGATGTTGACGAATGAGGTATAGCGAATGAGTCATTCGCTATGCCATTTTGTTATTTTATGTAATGAAGACGAATGAAGACCATTCGTTACGGAATGTGTAACGAATGGCATTCATCTTCTATATATAAGGTTGATTCAGCTTGTTTAATTTAAGTGTGATTTAAGTATTTCTCTCTAAGCCGTTACCCTGCCCGTTTAATCACTCATACACTTCGTTCATTAACGTATCAATCACATACACATATCAGATAACTAGATCCGTAGGTTAACCGATATGAGTTGATCAATAGATTATTAGCTCAAGCTTTCTAACATGTTTATAAATTTCTTGAAGATTACATGTTTGTGACAGAAACTACTAGAATTCTTAGTGCTACTGATAGACAAATTCTGCAATAAAAAAGTCATGTAATATGTATATGATAACATAGTTTTACCCATGAATTACTAATAGATCATTGATTTATAAATTGGACCTAATTTGATTTTTCACTAAGAATTACCTTGATGTTTGAAGCATATAGTTTCACAATCATATATGTTGGACATAGCTGAATATTGGTGTCTTTTCCTTTACAACCAGTGAAGATGTTAATTATGTCGGTTTAGTGGGTTTTCGAGTTGAATAGATAAACCCAAATACGACCCATATTTTTTTGTGTGTCAAAAACATCAAATCGCATACACTTGAAATTACAAGAAAACCTAACATGTTCTACCAATTTATATAAACGAGTCAACATGGTCATAAACGAGTTAGTGTATTGACCATTAATTCTATTAAACGGGTTAATTGAAGGGCATGTTTAACTAGACATGTTAACCCGAACACGATCCGTTTAAATACGTATTTCAACCCAAATACAACTCGTTATTAAACATGTTAAATATGCCAACCTAATTAATAACACCGTTGTGTAATCCTAATAACACTGTTGTGTAATCCTAATATATAAATATAAAAATGAAAAAAACAACAAATTATCTAATACATAAAACACAATGATGAATACACATCACAATATATAACCTAAAACGTAAAACATAATGTTTTATACATATTACATAATGCCTTGAAACGTAAAACACAACGAAAAATACATATTACACGATGACCTCAACGTAATACATAATGAACGTAATGTTCTTTTTCTCAAATTACATGACGCCACATGTAAATCCTAAACAAAAGACAATGAACGTATTACACAATGACTAAAAACAATGATTTGTAAAGAACAAAATGACTATCAAAAAGACACAATGATGTAAAAATTGTTTTAATTTTTATCTTTAATATGAGTACCAGTTAAAAAACACAATGATTAGAACCTATAAGACAATGTATATAAAAGTCAATTGAAAAACACAATGACCAACCAATAACACAATATATAAAACCCACTAATTTTCTTTTTAACTTTTATATAGCAATATATATTATTAAAGATGAAAAAACGTTTGTTATTATAGTTAAATATTTTTTAATGTTGTATGAAAAAGTTATGGTCATTTTAAAATGATAGAGGAATTGACATTTATCTTACATGTGGAGATAGAAAGTTAACAAATGGGTGTTATGTACATTCGTTAATATTTAAAATTTGTTTTTGAACCCCGACCCGTTTTGAAGTTTAATGAAATTGACCTTTTATTTATTTTACGTTGCCTTTGCAATCTTGTGATCATTTTTATACAATTTTATTTTAAAAATCCCAAATCACGATTATTTATTCATGAACTTTTCACATTCAAATCACTAAAATTATTCTTGAATACTTATTATTACTGCTCCTGCTACTACTGCTGCTGCTCCTGCTGCTACTACTACTACTACTACTGTTGTTGCTGCTGCTGCTACTACCATCTTTTCATATGTTGTATTTAACTAATAAAAAAAATCAATGAATATTTTAATTAAATAAAATTTATTGAAAGAGTTAAACACTTTGGAAAACCTCTTAAACCATTTTAATTTTTGTATTTAATTATATTAAACATGATTAAATTTCATAAATTCTATAAACATAACAACTCTACAAATTCACTATAAAAAGAGGACTAATCCTCCATCATTTTCACACATTAATATATTTTTTTCTTAATCTTGAATATTTATAGTTGTTCATAAGTTGTTCTTCATGATCATAAATATCTAAGATAAACACTTTGATTTTCTAAATCTTATGATCCGTTGATCATCATACACTTATGATCTGTTTTTAAATAAGTTGATTTATAAAAAGAAATTGTTTTATTTAAACATTTCTTGATATCTCTAAATAGTTAATTGAGTGAATTAATTATTGTTAATTTTTGCACAACATAAACTAATATGTATAATTTCTTTAAAATTATTCATGTAAAAACCAATTAATTAAATAGTAAGTTAATTTATTATGTTACTCAAGAAAAGAAACGTTTAATTATAAATTGATTTTAATCTTGTTATTTAAGCTTATATTATATGTTATAATTATTCATTTATAAATAATTCTTCAATTAATATATATAAACTGATTTATATAAACTTTATTTCATTTTAAATCACCCTAAGTCCCAGTTTGTCGTAGTTTCCATTTAGACTCGTTGTTAAAATCTAGTGTACGTATATACTTGTTAAGAATAATCCACCGTGATTATCCGTCTCATTTGTTCGACTCATTCAAATTATCATCCTCATTTTAAAGGTGAGTTTTTCATAACCCATTTTTTCACTCTTAACATTTTTGGGGTGTAACACATAATTACCATGCTTCTCGTTTTTTATGATTATTGTTTACAAACCAATTCGCTATTATGTCATGCATGTTAATAACATTTTTTCATATTGTTTATGATGATTATACGTGTATAACATGCAATGTGTTTATCGCTTTATGGTTGGCACATTAATCATCAAAGCTGGAGGGTCCGCTGGGACGTACCTGCACTACCTATCCTTCAACTTCGGTTGTCGAGAATGGTGGTATCGTTATCATTCCTTTAGGTTGGGGCGTTATTTTCTTATTACAATCCATTTACTTTATGTTTGAATATATTGTATTTGTGATAGGTGAATCGACAGATGTTTTACACACACACACGCAAAACCTACGGAAACTCACCAACATGTGTTGTTGACAAAAATATATTATTTTAAACGTGTTGCAGGTTGAATTCAATAATGTGCTAAGGACAAAAATCATTAGTCGACCTTAGGATATTTAAATAAAGAATAATATGTGTTTTTTTACGATGTAATGTTATTTGTCTTATTATCAAACGATTTGTGTACTTGCGAATTTATGAAATAATACAATTATATTGTCACTATTAATAGTGTTACGAGCTTAAGAGTGATCTGTATGTTACACCCACGGGTTATTCGGTTTAAAGCCAGGGTGTTATAGGTTATTACCTTAATGTTATTCCCATCAAATGTTTTCTCTTAAACTAATCTCTACCCTTTAAATTTAAAATCAATAGATTATATTTTTTTCACTTTTTTTTCATTTTTATGTCCCTTTGTATTTTAACCTTGTTCTTTAATTTATTGAATTATGTTTTTGAGTATTGTAGTAAATTAATTAAAACCCCGAATCATATATGACGATTAAAAAAGAATAAATATAGGGCCCATTCTATTTGTTCTATTTTCTTTGGTTTAATCTAAGGCTTAGCTTGTGTGACTTCTTATGATATAAAAAAATTCAAACTTGTCATCTGCCATCATTCTTGAGATTTTGTCCGCGTCAACAAAACCTTTGATAATGAACTACACAAACACGTAGCGCATGACATAAGTTAACTTAATCAAACTAGGATAATTAACAAATTAAAATTTAACATGATTTAACTCCAGTCTGGGGGGTGATAGTTTTCCCCGGGTCGGTGCTGGCCTTTCCCGGCTATCCACGGGTGCCACTCTGTGTGCAAGTCATGGAAATGCTCATCGTTTACACCGGTGACCATTGTTTAAATCTTTTGGATTTTACCTTTAATTAATTAGTTTTTACATCACTCATGTTTTCATACGGTATCATCGTTGGGGAATTGAATTGAGCGACAACCATAAGAAGATGGGGCGGTATTCCTGCTCGACTTACGACACCGCACAGTCACGTAAGACAACTGCCAAGCCCCTCATCAATTCCGTGATCCTTGAAAGAATCATTAAATTAATATCCATGTCTTTTTCTAGAAACTTTAAAAAAATAATAATAAATAATAATTGGACCGTAAAATGGCCATAGTCGAAGTTTAGATAAGAGATCCAAGTTGTGTAAGGCTTACTTTGCGTACTAAATTTTGTTTTTGCCTCTCTCTATATCAACTTTGTTTGTATGCCATCTACTATTTCGTTCGTACACGAAACTTTAATTGAAATATTTTGTTATTAACATGTTTATATTAATATATACACACATAAATTAAAATTAAAACTTCGTAATTATGATAAAGCTAGTGCAAGCATTACTGTATAGTTTTTGAACAAAAGTATTATTATTACTCTACTTTATATTTTATAGTAGGGATATTGGATTTCAATAATCCGAACTTTGGTATATTTGCTGATATTAATCGCAACTTAAGAAATTCCCTAGGTTAATTCCAACTTTCATCCTATTGGCAACTATCGAGACTTTACCTAACG
The DNA here is from genome assembly GCF_021521415.1 of Bidens hawaiensis. NCBI lineage: Eukaryota > Viridiplantae > Streptophyta > Magnoliopsida > Asterales > Asteraceae > Bidens > Bidens hawaiensis. The sequence continues at coordinate 98,921 of NW_027496147.1, forward strand.
AAAACTAACCGTTGGGTTACAAATGAAAAAGGTAATTAAACTTCAAAACCAACCGCCGTCTCCGCCACCACCATCGCTGCCTTAGCCGCGGCCACCACCACCGCAATCGCCGCCACCACCACTATGCAGATTATAGGTTTATGAAGGGAGAGTTTGAAATTTATATTATTATCAATTAATATATAGTGGTGCTGGTGGCGACATTGGCAGGACGATGGTGGCGGCAACGGAGGTGGCGGAATGGCGGTGGGTATTGAAGTTTAATTACCTTTTTCATTTGTCCACTGAATTTGAAGAAATGAAAATTTTTTACCCTAAAACTAATCGGGTTAGTCTCCGTTAGGTAAAGGCTTGATGAAGGCCAATAGGGTGAAAGTTGAGATTAACCTAAATAATTTCTTAAGAGCATTCTCATCTCATTCCCTATAATTATGTGAGGGAAGTTTGCAAATTATAGGGTGAGGTTGTGAATGATTGTGAGTGTAAATTATAGGGTGGAGAGAGAAATATAATGATTTTTTGTAAATTTTGGGATTCCCTTATTTATTTTTTAATATTTGTTGGATTGATTGTGGGTATAAGAGAGAGAAAACTGTAATGATTAAGGTATAAAAAATATTATTTAATTGAACAGGAGAGAGAAATGTAGTGTAATTTGTGCTAGATCTCAATCCTCTATATATTTAGGTTCAGATTCTATACAAATGAAATTACCATACAAAACATACAAAAAGAACATGTTTTCACCGTTTAGTAACCTAGTTCTATATATGTTTCTACTCGTATTGATCATGTCATTTCAATATTTGTAAAACAGTTGTTAATAATTAAACAACATTATCACTTCAACGGCTTATTTTTGCGGCGCCTATGTTTACAGGTCACGCTTTTTCTCTTTAAAATGAATGGATAGTAATCGACTAATTTCCAAACATGACATTTGGCATGTATAATATAAGTCCCAAGAGGGAATATCCTGTCATTTTCCTTCCTGAATCTTCCTTCTTTTAATCAGTTGCCTTGCCAAATTTATTTTTAACAAGAATATTCGTTACCAAACTTATTCGGGCAATTGGGTGTCCCTTTATATATTTAATAGTATCATTTTGTAAGCAAGCAGAACTGTTCCAAGTATAACGGTGGAGTCGATGGCGTTTCTAGATTTGTTTGTTGTAGCATTGATTCCGGTTCTCAAGACGCTGTTGATCACCGCAGTTGGCTTTCTCCTTGGTGTACCTCGTGTTAATATCTTGGGCGATTCCGCTCGTCACCATCTCAACAACGTAAGTCATACGTATGAAATATGAATTTAACCTTAAAAGCAGTTAACTTATAACTAATTACCTAAATATATGTTTCTTGAACAGGTTGTGTTCTATGTCTTCATTCCCGCACTTGTGGGTGGTAGCCTTGCTGACACTGTCACAGCCTCCTCAATAGTTACTCTGTGAGTCCAGTTGTGTTAGTTAAATATCGTAATTTGTAGTGTTAGTTTTATAAATAGTTAATTAAATATTTGATTTTAATTAGTGTAGATGGTTTATGCCGGTGAACATCCTTTTCACATTTATAATCGGATCAGGGCTTGGATGGGTGCTTGTTAAACTCACCAGAACCCCACAACACTTGCACGGTCTAGTCATCGGCTCATGTGCTGCGGGTGCTTTCTCTCTCTCCTCTGTTTTCAACTAGTTAATTCACTTAGCACCTCCAATAGTGTTTTTGTACATCGTACTCGGGGGGGCTCGAGTAGCAGGAAGTAAAAGAATTTTACCTTAAAAGAAAAAGGATTAGAGATAACATTGGAGCTTCATGAAAATATAACTAATCTTGCTTAAATTTAGTTTCGAAATTAATTAATGCTTGACAATTGCCGAATTATTCAATCATTTTACAATTTTAAAAAGCACAAATATGGTTAAATTACAATGATTATCATTAATCGACTCAAACATTCTAAATAAATATTCAAACACGTGTATAGGTTTGTGTATTATGTGTAGGTATATATATGTCATATACACAATAAACTTATGGGTGTTGAGACAAATTATACCTACACATGTATAGGTAAAAGTTTAAACTTGCGACAAATTACATACCAACAAATTAGCTTAACAGTTCTTTTATATGCAACATATAGACATTTGTATGGAAAAACCGAAAAAGTAAAAGATGTTAAATATATGAACCCCTATCAGATATAAAAAAATTAAAAGATTTAGGTTTATTCTTTCTTCTCGCACAATAGGTCATCTTCTGTAATGAGCCTCCCTCTGGGTACAAATTCTAATCTCAGTAGTATATAGTTATCTTTAGGTTGGGGTGATCATTATCGTAACATATTATTATTCAGTGTGATTAATATAAAGGAATCACATGCGAAGTGTTTCTCAAAAATCATTGTTTGTTCTTTGAGCTATTGGTGCTATGTACCAATTATGTTGCAACAATTGGTATCAAAGCCACTCAATCAAGATCAAGAAATCAAGAATTTACAACAGCGATAGGTTACATCAGATCATGCCATCTTTTAGAACAACCTAACAACTAAAAATCTAAAAGATGTTGACCACCAACATCTCTTCTGTTACCATTTCGGTAAGAGAATACACTAAAGTACTGTTTCAGTGTCCAGTGTTGACATCCACTAATTACGTACACAACTTGGATGATCAAGATGGATGCCATCATGGACATTCATGGTAGATGTGAGGGGGTCTAACTTACGGCCATGACTGTCATAGATGATAATAAGTGTAAGACCGCAACCGACTTCATCTTCCAAGCATTACCTGAATATGTTTTACTTTCAATTGCAAAGAATTGGCATGCTAAAGACGTTAAATTATGGTGCATTGTGGGTCATGATACCATAGAGACGATTAGGTTTAGAAGGTTTTCTTACAGAAGTTAAATAATAAATTGGAGATATTTCAAATGAATGAAACTGAAACCATTGATAAGTTCACAAGCAAGCTCAATCGGTCTAATACCTTGTAGACAGATTGAATTAACATTAGTGAAGCA